>NC_029793.2:805859-811939 GCF_000816755.2 Arachis ipaensis | reverse complement strand
TAATAGAAGGGAAACAACGTTGTTATATCCAAGCTTACAAATATAATTAGTAGTAAGATCCAAAATTTAGAGGCTGATAATAATGATGATGATGGAGTAGCTGAATTTTTACAATCTCTTTCATGATGATGGGAACCTAATAATGATGACGATGGAGTAGCTGATTTTTTACAATCTCTTTCATGATGATGATGGGAACCTACGATTATCCATGCACGTCCGCCGCCGCCTCCTCCTGCTCGTTTTCCGCCGCCGCCTTTCCCTCCTCCTCCTTTCTTTGAAACAATGTGTAGCTTACTCACATTTTTCTCATTCAATTTTTCATTCAAACTTCTTTCGCCTTCATCATCTATGCTTCTTTTTAGTTTCCCTAGTATATCATATCATATCGTATCATATTAATAAAATCGAAAATGTTTGGTAACCAAAGAAAATCAGACAAAAACAGCCATAATTTGCCTTATTTAGTATTCATTAATTGTTGTAATAATTAATTAATGCTAAATAAGACAAGTTCTTTCTTTTTTTTTGTCTATCTAGCATTACCCGTGTCTATATACTCTATAACAAATTATCAAGTTACAATGAGCAATGTATATGAAATTATCAAATTATCAACATGCCAATTTATTTCAAGTTTATTTTGAACAATATTTTAGTGGATTTAAATAATAATAACAATAACAATAATAATAATTAAAAAAAAAAGATGCTAAAGAAATTTGTATACCAAGTTGTTGTGCTTGTTGCCCATTGGTATAGGTTAGGGGTGTGTTCGTAGAAGCAGATGAGATTGAAATAATGATGAATAGGAATGTTGATATTGCTAATGGAAGAAATAACGTGACATTCATATCTTTTATGGTTTGAATGATGAGAAATTGAAGAAACCGTTATTGCTCTCTCTTTCTCCTCTCTTCTCTCTTCTATTATTTGCTTTGACAATAATATCCCAACTCCAAAACCTTGCAATTCGCAAAGCCTTGGAGTTGGATAGGCTTTTGGTATTGCTCTCTTTTTTTTTTTTCATTTGAATAGAAAAACTTATATATATTTGTAGATGTGATTTTTTTAGAAACAAGAATAGAGAATTAAGGGGGAAAAAAAGATACACCTGAATTGTGTAAAAATGATACAATCTACAAGATCTTTATAGGTAATAAACAAATAAAAATAATAAATAATTAGTATCCTATAATTTATAATAATATCATGATAATAAATATACAAATACGCTAATTGATATGCTAATGATTCATATTAATAAATATATACATATGTACTCGGGTACGTGAGTGTATTTGTATGACCAACAAAAAAAACCATAAGCTATTTATTTAGTATTTTATGTTTTTTTTTTTATAGTATTTTTTAGTCTAGTAGATAAAAAAATTAATTTACCACAGTACTAAACTTTATTTAAGTATTTATCGTTGACCAATAAATTGTTGTATTTTATATTGTTAATCAATAAGTTTGTGATAAAAAAAACCATTGAGTCGGAAAAGGGTAATCACTCGTTCTTAAAACTAGCATTCTTAAGATCAAAGAGTCGGGCAGAAAGGGGGGCTCTCCGTTCCTATTTTCCTGTAGCTGGATCCTCCGAAACCACAATCGAATCGCTTTTTCGAGAAATACGAGACATCTAAGTCATACAAGTAAAGCGATCTATTCCTTGATAAGAAAAAGAAAAAACCTTCTTCTTGTTGCTGGATATCTCGTTTGTACACATCTTCTTTTTGTTTTTCGAGCTTACAGAGAGTTACAGACAGAGTTCGAAACTGTTAGAGAAAAAAGAACGATTGGTTCTTGTAGGATTCCCAAAAAATTTTTTGATTTTGCCCGCTAGACAAGAGGATAGCAAGTTACAAATTCTGTCTTTTTCTTGGTAGGACATGTATTTTACTATAAAATTGAAGTAATTAACGGTGGGTTATATTTTGGTATTTAACGGACTTAGGCCCAATAAAAATATTATATAGAAGGCCTAGACTATTTTGGGAACAAATATGACTTTGTCTTTTTGGTATTTAATATTAATAAATTGTAGAAAAGACTTAGACTAAGTGGCATATAAGATTGTCTCTTAAACAAGCTACACCAGTTTAAATTACAGAGAGTAAAGTATGATTTCTCATTATTAATTTTATAAGTAGAACTAAGAAAAAATATTAAAAAAAATAATAAAAGATTAAAAATTATATATTTTACTTCTTTAATTTTTTTTAACAATTGAGAGGATCATCTTCGAATTAAGCAGAGTTAGGATTCTTGAACTACACCCCTAAAAACAAATTTCTAGCTAAGATTAAAATGAGATTTAAAAAAATTTTAAAGTAAAAATTTAAATATGAGACAAGTTAATCGTATTATAGAATACTATAAACAGCCAAAAAATTATGTGATCCAATATTTAAGGAGAGAATTTCTCTGGTCCGAAAGAAAAAAAAAAGGAAAAATAGAAGACAAGAGTGCATTGAAAAAAAAAATTTAAATAAAAAGAGTAAGACGAACACATATCTTATTAATTATTTAACGTATCTTATTTATTATAAAAACGTAAAAACTCTTCTCATTTATTTATTATTTTATTAATTTATACCCAAATATCCTTTTATTATTAATGTAGAGAGAAAAAAATAATCTTATATTATTTTTTAAAAATTACTTTCTATAAAAATTATGGGACTAACAAAAATAATTAATAGAAAAAAAACAACGTCGTTATATCCAAGATTACAAATATAATTAGTAATAAGATCCAAAATCTAGAAGCTGAATTTCTACAATTTCTTCCACCGGAATTTGCGAATATCCATGTCCATCCTCCGCCGCCCCTACCTCCTCCTGCTCGTCCTCGGCTGCCCCAACCTCCTCCTGCTCGTCTTCCGCCGCCCCCTCTTCCTCCCCCTCCTTTCTTTGAAACAATATGTAGATTACTCGCATTTTTCTCATTCACTTTTTCATCTAAACTTCTTTTGCCTTCATCATCTATGCTTCCATTTAGTTTTCCTATTATATCATATCATATCAATAACATAAGTAATAACTAACTATTCATTATTGGAAAGTGTTCTGTAATTGCAATGTTCAAAATAAACTTGTACATGTTTGTATTTATACTCTAACAAATTATCAAGTTACAATGAGAAATGTATATGAAATTATCAATTATCAACATGCTAATTTCAAGTTTATTTTGAACAATATTTTAGTGGATTTAAATAATAATAATAATAATAATTAAAAAAAAAAGATGCTAAAGAAATTTGTATACCAAGTTGTTGTGGTTGTTGCCCATTGGTATAGGTTAGGGGTGTGTCCCTGGAAGCAGATGAGATTGAAATAATGATGAATAGGAATGTTGATATTGCTAATGGAAGAAATAATGTGACATTCATATCTTTTATAGTTTGATAGATGAGAAATTGAAGGAACAGTTATTGCTCTCTCTTTCTCCTCTCTTCTATGCTTTTGGTATTGCTCCTTTTTTTTTCNNATGCTACTGATTCTAGTACTTGTAAACAATTTATTTTAGCCAATGAGTTATAGATCAAATAGCATAGTCTCCCCATACTCAATTAAGAAGTTGCGGGTTCGAGTTTTCTATCATTGGTTAAAAAAAAAACAATTTATTTTAGTGTTAATTTATTATATTGTTGATCGAATTTCATAAATTTATCTTAGACGGACAATTTTTTCTTAATTGATAATTTTAAGTCTTTTAGTAATTAATTAGACTTAAATAAATATATATTAATTTACTGTAAATTTAAACTTCATTTGAAAATTTATTGGTGACCAACCTGACACTTGCTTATATGCTTAAACTAATGAATTAATCACCAATCTAACTCAAATTCCGATTAGTCTTTCTTTTTTTTTTTTTCAATACAAATGATCCAATACTTAAGAAGAGATAATTTCTTTGGTCCAAAAGGGAAAAAAAAAGGAAAAATAGAAGAGAAGAGTGCATTTACTGATTTACCCATTGAAATTTTTAAGTTGATTATATATTGAGAAAAATAATTTAAAATAAAAAGAGTAAAACGACATATATCTTCTTAATTATTCAACGTATATTATTTTTTATGAAAACTTTAAAACTCTTCTCATTACTTTAAATTATAATAATAAAATTTTAAATACAAACATACACACAAAAATAATTGAAATTAATTATTAAATTATTGATTACTAAACAAATCAAATAGAGTATTAGTCACCAAAAAAATCAAATAGAGTATTCATAACAATGCATGTCCACAAAATCAAAAAATTCAAAAACATTTTCAACTCACCTTGTTCAATGGAGTATGGAATCTATTGTCGTGACTACTTCCGTCACAACCACTTTTACGATCAAGTAGAGTAATGAGTATGGATAATGTTAATGGAGATGTAGAATGATTTTTTTTTTTTTTTTGTAAAATCTAAAGATGCTAATGGAGTATGGAGTAATTTCACCACACCATTGAATATGAGGAGATTTATGCATCGAATTGGTCCTCCATTTAAAACGGTGCCATTTTGTAATTCTGCCTTTTATGATGAGAACGAATTTATCTTCCACGAAACGATATCATCCGCCTCATAATCCAATACGACGTCATTTGATTAATACTCCTACTTACAAATTATGAAATTACAATGATTAATATTCCTACTTACAAATATAATTTCACATAAATATTCCTACTTACAAATATAAATAATTAATAATTATAAGATATTTTTTATGTTTAAAATAAATTCGAATGTTAGGAATAAGGTGATAAAAAAACAGACAAAATTTAGTATATTATATGAATATTAAGTGTTTTTTTCTACAATATATAGAACATGTTTATTCTCTATTCACTAAAAATAATTTATGGAACACGCTATCCTTATTATTAGACTACTACTTGGTCCAATTGGTTACTTAATAAATAAGATAAAAGAAATTCAAACTCTTGTTTTGAATGAAGTTTTTTAAACACTAATTAAAATTCAAACTCTTGTTTTTAAAAGAATTTCAGAGAATAAATTAAATTTTTAATAAAGTTTTTAAATGTAAGTTAGGCCAAGCCTTTTAAATCTAGAGAAAAACCCAAATCAGCCCCTGACAATTACCTCGAAAGACAACGAGGCCCCTGACAAAAAAAAAACCCCAACTCGGCCCCTAACAAAAAAAATAAACCCAACCCGATCCCTGACAATTACTTCGAAAGGACAACGAGACCCCTGTGCCAAAAAAAAATCAATGTTATTTTTTTTGGCACAGGGGCTAATCTGTCCCAAAAAAATTTATCAGGGGCTGGATTGGGTGTTTTTTTTTTCTTGGGGGCCTCGTTGTCCTTTCGAGATAATTGTCAGGGGCCGGATGGGGTATTCACTCTTTAATGAAGTCCTCTCTCTTTGTAAAAGTATAAAAGAAGAATTAATTAATGTTTGTATGGCATGCCTGCAGATTCAAGTCATCAAGTACACCAAGCAACATATCAAAAGGGGCGCCCGATTTCTGTACGGTGTATATAATATCAAAAGGGAAGATATCTTCAGTGAGGAGTGCTTCTCGTTCAGCAGCGCATGCGTCTCCCCTCCTTAGCCATATACAGGCCCTAAATAATGACGATAGTGCAAGTGAAACAAGTAGTCAGTTATCGTCAAGGCGTATGAGCTTCAAAGATCATAGAAGATCCATGAAACCTCACAGCTGGCAGGACGAAGCCACAAGGTCATCACAAGTTGGAAAAATAATCTATATATGTTGGTTACATTTCACAACCAGTCAAACAATACATTCAAATATTCAATTTATATTTGTAATGTTTTTTAAAAAACCTTAAAATATATATTAATAAGACTCTAAAATAAAATAACCCGCCTTAGTAAGTTAATTTCCTCTTCTTTTTGACAAATTGGACATAATGTCCCATTACTTCTTCAAGGCTTCGATCCACTTACTTATGGGTTATTTTTTTTAAGCATTGTCTGAATATGTAGTCCAGGAATGCATGGATATAAAAGGCCCAAAGTTCACGTATCTAAGGCTCGCTTGCTTGCTTTATTTGTTTATTTTTTTTTTTTTTTTAAAT
>NC_029793.2:804650-804898 GCF_000816755.2 Arachis ipaensis | reverse complement strand
ATTGAAAAAAATTTAGAGGATCTAAATTTCATGAAATACATTGATTAACATTCACATCATGAAAAGGTGATAGTTAAAAGTTATTAGATAATAATTTAGTTAAATATGTTAAATTATCTGATAATTTTTAGTTAATAATTTCGTATAAAGACAATTACATATAAACTTTTACTTAAAACTTTTGAAAATTTTAATTTGAGGAGAAATTGAATCTAAAGAGATTATAAATGAATGGAGTTGGGTAAAAA
>NC_029793.2:800480-804568 GCF_000816755.2 Arachis ipaensis | reverse complement strand
ACATCATTTTATAATTTATCATGTCTTCTTTTTCGTTTGCCACCTTATCATTTTCTGTTAATAGAAATAGGAGAAATTGACGTTTAGTTATTTTGCCAAAATTTAAAATTTTTTAAATCTTGTTTGTTTTAGGGACCATTTTAAAATTTCAATATTTAACAATAATAAAATTGCAAATCAAATTATCAAACCTATTTAATTTGATTTAGTTTAAACATTAACGTGAGAATTAGAATTCTATTAAGAATTGAAAATTATATTTTTATTGTATTATAAACAAAAAAAAAAAGAATTATTTTCTTGTGGAAATTCTATTCTCAAAGTGTTTCGAACACTCCTTTAGAGCTTATTTGAAATGTTAAGAATTAAAATTTACTGAAGAGTTGAAATTTTTTTTTACTTTAAAATAACTAAAAATAAATGATTTGAACTTTTTTGAGAATTCTAATTTTTATTTTTGCTTTATTTATAAATCAGATAAAAAAATGTCTGATTTTTAAATCAACTGTCACACTCTCTAAACTTAAATTTTATTCTATTAATATATGATAACCATTTCAAATAAAAATATTTTTTTAAAGAAAATAAAATTCTTTTTTTTAAGACAATTTACATAAATAAAATGATTGAAGGAAATCTTTATGCAAACACAACATTGGCAAACTTCAGACGCAAATGCAACAAACGCAATTGTATGTAATTTACGACACCCTCTAGCGGAACCTAAGTACACGTAATCCGCTACACCTTATCGCGGATTACGTTGAGAACTTAAATACTCATAAACCGCTATACCCTGTAGCGGTTTATGATCATATGGGCCCGAAGCCTATTCCGCTACACCCTCCAGCGGATTATGAGGGGGGAATCGGATCGGGTTGAAAATGCGATGCTAGAGGATGATTCCGACGAAGAGCCTGCTAACATTGGAGGGGACAGCGATGATGAAATTCCAACAAACCCAGCAACATGTCAACCACCGTCAAGTGTCGGCACACATGAGCAACCTGCACATTATTCTACCCTGGACCTGGAAGCCATCGGCTAACCGCCGGAGTCAGCACCAACCTTTTTGGGTCAAGGGTTGCACGAGAGAAATTCTGTAGTTGAATTTCAAGTTGGTCAATCTTTCCACACTAAGGAGGAAGTTGTTCTTACTGTAAAGGATTACAGCATTCGGCGCGGTGTTGAGTACAGAGTGATGGAGTCGGATCATCTTAAGTACCATGGGAGATGCAAGGAGTTCGGGAAGGGTTGCACGTGGATGATTCGCATCAGCCTTCGAGCGCGGAGTCGAACCTGGGAGGTTCGACGGTACGACAGACCACACAAATGCTTGGCTACATCGATATCAAGCGACCACCGACAACTTGATTATCATGTGATCTGTGTGAAAATCTTTTCTCTGGTTCGAGCCAATGCGGCGGTATCGATAAAGATGTTGCAAGAAGCTACCGAAGGAACGTACGGGTTCAGGCCAACTTATAGGAAGACGTGGTTGGCAAAACAGAAGGCGGTAGCACAAATATACGAGGACTGGAAAGAGTCCTATGCCGAGCTACCTCATTGGATCCTTGGTGTGCAGTCTACCATGGAGGGGACGGTTGCCTTGTTGAAGATGTCTCCGGTTCGAGTCGGTGATGACGTTGATGACTCAACCATGTACTTTCATCGTCTTTTCTGGACGTTTCCTCCTTGTGTTGAAGCTTTCTGACATTGCAAGTCATTGGTCAGCATAGACGGTACTCATCTGTATAGCAAGTATGGAGGGACTTTGCTCCTGGCCATCGCTCAAGATGGGAACTCCAACATCTTGCCTATTGCTTTCAGTCTCGTGGAGGGAAAAAATGCCAAGTCGTGGTCTTTCTTCCTGACCAACCTGCGCCAACATATGACTCCACAACAGGGGATACTGGTAATCTCAGATAGGCACAACGGCATCAAGGCTGCACTAGAGAACCCTAACAGTGGGTGGTTACCCCCTCATGCGTACCGAGCATTTTGTATTCGTCATGTTGCAGCTAACTTCACACTCAGTTTCAAGGGCACGGATGCAAAGTGTTTGCTTGTGAACGCTGCTTATGCGAAGACTGAGGCAGAGTTTCACTATTGGTTTGATATAATACATACCGAGAATCCGGCAATGTGTGATTGGGCGAACAGAATAGAATACGATAAGTGGACTTAGCACCAAGATGGTGGCAGACGATTCGGTCACATGACGACCAATATATCTGAGTGTGTTAATTCTGTTCTGAAGGGTACACAGAATCTTCTGGTTACCGCCCTTGTGAAGTCCACATATGGTCGGCTATCGGAGTTGTTTGTGATTCGTGGTCAGACGGCAGAGGCTCAGTTGGCCAGCGGTGCCAAGTTTTGCCAGTCTTTTATGCAGGCGATGGAGCGCAACTTGAGAGACTCCAGGTGCTTCACTGTCACCCTATTCGATAGACACCAGTCTGAGTACACTGTTGCCGAGACGACACCGACCGTGAGCTTTTCACTTGGGACGTACCGAGTTTTTCTTCAGGATCGTACATGCGACTGTGGATACTTTCAAGCTCTCCATTATCCATGTTGCCATGCGATTGCATGTTGTGCCCAGTCAGTCAGTCACGACTTGACTGGTATATCTATGTCGACGAAGTCTACACCATGCAGAAGGTGTTCAGGGTGTACCAGATAGGTTTTATGCCGCCAATACCAGAGGGACTTTGGCCACCTTATGACGGTCTGACCGTTATTCCGGATCCTAGCTTGAGGCGTTGTCGTGATGGGCGACCTAAGTCTACCGGAATCCGGAACAATATGGATGAGGCCGACCCTAACCGACCGAAGCGATGCAGGCTCTGCAGACAGCCTGGGCACACGCGTGGATCTTGCCCCCCAGAGAGACTCCACCGTTGCTGGTAGTTCGTAGGACTTGTAGTCTTTGTGCTTCTAGTTTTTTGAATTTTATTTTCTCATGTAGCAATTTACGTTTTTTTTGTGTTAGTGTTAGTGCCTTTGGTGTGTTAGTGTTAGTGTTAGTTCCGACCTATTTGTATGACTTATGACATTTTTATTTTCTTTACCGGTTAATCGTTGTATGACTATTACATTTGTATGACTTATGTAGTAATTTATTCTATGTTAGTGTTAATGCCTGGTAGCTATTATATTTCTACGGCTTATTGCTTATGAAGAGTATATTTGTATAACTTCATACATTTTGCATCACGGGTTGTTACTATTAGACTGGTATTCATGAATATGTTCCCAAGGTTCCACTCTCTTCATAATCCGCTAGAGGGTGTAGCGGAATAGGCTTCGGGCCCATATGATCATAAACCACTACAGAGTGTAGCAGTTTATGAGTATTTAAGTTCTCAACGTAATCCGTGACAGGGCTGTAATGAATTACGTGTACTTAGGTTCCGCTAGAGAGTGTCGCGGATTACATACAATTGCGTTTGTTGCATTTGCGTCTGAAGTTTGCCAATGTTTTTTTTGGTTTCTCACGGTATCCCCCAACCCGGCAGGTCAAGAACTAATCCGTCGCGGTACTGAGCTCCATTTAAGGGTTTGCCGCTGGCCAATGGGTTGCTGCATGCACAAGGCAGGATTCGAACCCCCGACACTTGCTTAAGCGGACTAGTGAGCTAACCACTAGACCAACCCAACTTGGTTGAAGTTTGCCAATGTTGTATTTACGTAAATGTTTCCTTCAATTATTTTATTTATGTAAATTGTCCTTTTTTATATTAAATAGTTTTTAAACAAACTCTTAAAATTTTACTTCGTCTATTTTTATATCACAAAACTAATTAAAACAGATAAATTTTAACATAAGAATTTATAAACTAAAACACTAAATAATACAAATTCCATAAATTCTGAAAACAGTGTTCATCAATTGTCAGTTATGTCTATCATTATGCTAATACACAATGAACTATTTAATGAGTATTAAAATTATCGTGTATTATTTATTGTGAAAATTTAAAAATTCTTCTCAATATTGACTCTTAAAAAAAGTTAACTTCATATCAAATTATGTATATAAAAAATGTATTACATTTGTTGTGAGAGTTATAATGTAATAATTA
>NC_029793.2:795806-798865 GCF_000816755.2 Arachis ipaensis | reverse complement strand
ATATTTTTTATTGTAAAACAAATCATCTTTAGTCTTTACTCAACTTCATTTGAGAAAGTTTAGGGTCAGCAGATTTTGTGGTTTTTATCTATCAATTAGCCATCAATGATATTTTTAATGGTGTGAAATTGCATCTAATGGTGTAAAATCATTCAATTTCCTATTGATGGTTAAGTGCTGGCCAAAATTTAATAAAAGTGCTGGCCCTCTAGCACTCCTCACTTCATTTTTTATCGTGGTATTAAATTAAAATTTTTAAATAGTGGCAAAATATAAATAATACATTATCGGTTTGTGGTATAACCAAGGTTCTGAAAACCGGACCTGACTGGCCGGTTCGACCGGTTTAACCGCGAACCGACGATGCAAACGGTCCGATCCTCTTTCAATAACCGCCTGTGAGAGAACCGCTGGAAAACCGGTGAACCAGTCGAAAGCCGGCCGGTTCTTCTAAACGACGCCGTTTTTAACTGTTTTAAAAAGTGAAACCCGATTACCCGACCCGACCCAGTCGTGAAAAAGCCGCGGTTCTCAGGTCATGAGCGCCACCGTCGTCGCCTGGTCCTCAGCACCAGTAGCCCTCCATCGTCACCTGGTTCCCAGCTTAGTAGCACTCCATCGTCTTCGCTGGCCTCTCGAAACCAGGTGAGTGACTCGTCGTTCTTCATCTTCTCTGAACTTCGACTTCCTCTTCAATTTTTGTTCCATAATATTAATTCTTCAATTCATCCTGGGTCTTAGGTCTTCAATAATTCAGTCTTCTTCGGTCTTCAATAATTCATCTTGGGTCTTCGTCTTCAATAATTCTTAAAATTAAATTAATTCCAATTTCTATTTTATTGTATTCTTCTTTCACCCTAGGAGTTTTTTTTCCTCAGTTGATAGTTTGATACAGAAACATGAAGACGTTTTTAGTTTACCCGTTACGCGATTTTTGTTCAATTGCTGTTTTAGTGTTTTGCACTTTTGTTGCTTTGTAATTGTTAATTTGTTACTCTGTTTTAATTTGTTACTTTGTAATTGACTAATTGTTAATTTGTTCCTCTGTTTTGTTAATGCTAGAAAGTAGAAACTTACTCTGTTTTGCACTTTTGCAATATTATTGAATGGCTGAATGCTGTAGACACTAGGCAGAATTGCTGTAGACAGAATTACTGATATGATCTTGTGTTGTGGTTAAGAACATGGTTATGAATTGCTGTAGGCAGAATTGTTGAATGGCTGAATGTTGTGTTGTCTTGTGTTTGGCTCCTGCTTTAGGTTAAGAACATGGTTAATTTTCATGCTGTTAATTTTCATTGTTAATGTTCATTGTGTTGTGGGCTTGTGGCTGTTTTTAATTTCATATATGTTTTATTAATTTCAGTTATGGAAAATAGTATTAATCAAGAAGCAACTGCTGATAACAATGCTTCTGTGAATAATAACATGCCTGTCGATACTCCTATTTTGAATGATGCTGATAATCCTAATTCTCGTAGTGCTAACGATACTCCTAACAAAGCAGATTTGTAACAAGTTCTTGCAGATTTTGATGATTGATAAACCATGATGTTGGGATTTAATATTTAGATATGCTTTTATTACTATTTAACTTTTGAGTTTGGATTTTGATAAGATCATATGTATTTGGTTGATGATATTTTATGTAGTGTTTTAAATTTCGAAGATATTTTAAGATTTATATTAGACTATAATTATATTTTAGGATGTTTATCTATAATTTATTTATTATTCTATTCTAAAACGGTTTTTTTGGTTGAATCACTGATTAAACCAATTAAACCAATAAACTAATAAACCAGTAACTAGAGCAGTTTAATTACCGGTCCGATTTTCTGAACCTTGGGTATAACCAATTAGTCATTGAATTCTAACGGTTGAAGTAACACTAGATATCTCTAGACCACAATTTAACATTTTACATTTTCCAAGCAATAATGTAGTATCCTAAATTAGGTGTAAAAATCAACAAACAATTGTAATAAATATATCTTTATTTTTCCTCCATAGAAGACTTGATAATTGAGACTTAATTAGGGGCTTAACATTCTATTAATCCTAATATTTTTTTCAAATAATAAATTAAATCTTAAAATATAATTATCCAAATCAGTGAGTTTTTTAATTTTGAACACTTTAGATTTTAGATTTTAAAATACATAAAATAGTTTTTAACGTTTATTACTGTCAAATCATACAAACACATGTGCGAGTTAACATTAACTAACAGAAAGAAACTGCATTGGATAAAAAAAAAAAAACTACCGCCGCCCCCACTTCCTCCCCCTCCTATCTTCGAAACACTATGCAGCTTACTCACATTTTTCTCAGTCACTTTTTCATTCAAACTTCTTTTGCCTTCATCATCTATGCTTCCATTTAGTTTTCCTATCATATCATATCATATCAATAACATAAGTAATAACTAACTATCCATTATTGAAAAGTGTTCTGTAAGATAGGGTTTGGTAGAGACAGAAAGACTGAGACTGAGAGACAAAGATTAAAAGATAGAAATTGAAATAAATCTTAGTATTCTGTTTGGTGCAGAGTGGGAGACAGAAATTAAAACAAGAATGAAATTCTAATTTAATTTGTACAAAGGGTAAAATTGGAATTAATTAATTAAAATGAAGGTATTTTATGTATAAAATGTTATTAAAGTTTCAGTCTTCATCTCTAAAAATTTTAGTTTCCTGTGTCCCCGATTTTGGAGGTACTGAAATACTAAAATTTTGGGGATAGAGACAAAAGTTTTAATACCAGTCTCTGAACTAACAAACATGATAGTGAGTTTCAGTCTCCCAGTCTCTGTCTCAATACCTCAAAACAAACGCTACCTAATTGTAATGTTCAAAATAAACTTATACATGTTTGTAACTATATTCTAACAAATTATCAAGTTACAATGAGCAATGTATATGAAATTATCAAATTATCAACATGCCAATTAATTTCAAGTTTATTTTGAACAATATTTTAGTGGATTTAAATAATAATAACAATAACAATAATAATAATAATAATTAAAAAAAAAAAAAAGCTAAAGAAAAATG
>NC_029793.2:795068-795756 GCF_000816755.2 Arachis ipaensis | reverse complement strand
ACCAAGTTCTTGTGCTTGTTGTCCATTGGTATAGGTTAGGGGTGTGTCCGTAGAAGCAGATGAGATTGAAATAATGATGAATAGGAATGTTGATATTCCTAATGGAAGAAATAACGTGACCTTCATATCTTTTATGGTTTGATAGATGAGAAATTGAAGAAACAGTTAACTTTCTCTCTTTCTTCTCTCCTCTATGCTTTTGGTATTGCTCCCTTTTTTTTTTCATTTAAATAGAATAAAATATATATATATATATATATTTGTAGATGTGATTTTTTTAGAAACGAGAACAGGGAATTAAGGGGAAAAAAAAAAGATACATCTGAATTATGTAAAAATGATACAATCTACAAGATCTTTATAGGTAATAAACAAATAAAATGATAAATAATTAGTATCCTATAATTTATAATAGTATCGTGATAATATATATACAGACACGCTAATTGATATGCTAATGATTCATACTAATAAATATATACATATGCTACTGATTTTAATACTTGTAAACAATTTATTTTAGTGTTAATTTATTGGTCGAATTCCATAAATTGATCTTAGACCGGCAATTTTTCCTTAATTGATAATTCTGTTTTAAATTTTTTTAGTAATTAACTAGACTTAAATAAATATTTATTAATTTGCTGTGAATTTAAAATTCATTTAAAAATTTATTGTTGACTAATAT
>NC_029793.2:788421-794912 GCF_000816755.2 Arachis ipaensis | reverse complement strand
TTATATGCTTAAATTAATAATTTTTTTTTTCGATTGCCCACGGTATCTCCCAGCCCGACAGGCCAAGGACTAATCCGTCGCGGATGGAGCTCCATTTAAGGGTCTGTCGCTGGCCAATGGGTTGCTGCATGCACAAGGCGAGATTCTGCTTAAACTAATAAATTAATCACCAATCTAACTCAAATTGCGATTAACATTTTTTTTTTCAATACAAGGAAAGCCCTACGACCTTAAGACCAAAATAAACTAAGCTAAACGGGAAAATAAATCTCACTCAAGACAAAGAAAAAAATAAAACCATCAACTACTTACTTAGTATTTTATGTTGTTAATCAATAAGTTTGTGATAAAAAATTATTTTTTATTTTGGTATTTAACGGGCTTAGGCCCAATAAAAACATTATACAGAATGTCTAGACTAATTTGGGGACAAATATGATTTTTCCTTTTTAGTATTTAACATTAGTGAATTGCAGAAAAAGCGTAGATTAAGTGGCATATAAGATTGTCTCATCTACTTAATATACTAAAACTGGATTTTTTCCCAATTAATAAAAGTGAGGTGTCGATTCCTCATGAATCCTTTTTTCGCCAAAATGAATGTACATTTTCTCTTCTAAGTTTATTTTATAAAAATATCTTTATTATACTTATACTATAATTAGCATTTAAGTATTAATGCATAATTATACTAATTTAGAAAAATATCTTTATTATAGTTATATAAAATCAATATTTAATACATTATTAAACTACTTATCAATTATCAATCGAAATAATAATAATAATAATAATAATAATAATAATAATAATAATAACTATAGGGATAAGTATTGTTTTGTTCCTAACGTTGAAGGTCAAAATCGAAACCGTCCACAACGTAATTTTTGATTTAGAATCTTCCTTAACGTTTTTTTTCGTATTAAAATCATCCAATGTAACAATAACTTTTTGTTTTGGGGTTTGATCTCATTCGTTGAATAGATTATAATATATCAGACATAGATGCAAATAAACATCATCACCACAATAGCATACCACACTGGCAAATCACCGGGGTTTCCATCAATTTCGAACTTGGCTCCAATAGCTGCGGCTACTACGGCCTGACATATGATCATTTGGGCTCCGCCTTCTAGAAAAAAGGCTCTCCTACCCCACTTGTCAACCCCATATATAGACACAACAGTGGCAGCCACATTTACAACGCCGGTGATGATGACTAACATGAGAGCAGAGTTGTCTTTGAAGCCAATGGAACCGAACAACACAGGCGCATAAAACATGATGACAATAATGCCCGTGAATTGCTGGAAGAATGGAATCATGATTGCCATGGTGAGGTGAGGCCTGTACTTGCGCTGCAGCAGGTTCCTCCAAGGGTGTTCCACCTCCTTCGATTCCTCACTTGCGGCAATAAGATCGTTGAACTCTTCATCAATGTCTTCCACGCCGGGAACCTTCCTCAGTTGCCTTTTCGTGCTCTCCACGCTCGATCATGGAGTTGGGTGTGTCTGAAAGGACCAATGATCCGATTGTGATGATGAGTGCAGAGACCATTACACCACCAAAGCTAAGCCTCCATCCCCATCCACCTTTGATATTTGCGAAGAAGTAGTTGAGCACATTCGCCACTAGTATCCCAACTGTGATGGACAATTGGAACCCAATGTTCAAAGCTCCTCTGATTCCAATTTTTTAATTTGTTTATAATTTAATTTTTAATGAAAATTTTATTAGAGGCTTTCTTTATTTATTATTGTTTTTTGTAAATTTTGTAATACTATTTTTCTGTTTTTATTTAATTATCAGTTTGATATTTTATTCGATCTTATCACGTGCATGGTGCATGGCACGGGTAATTACACTTGTAAAATTTATATAATTTGGTTTGAATTTTTTTTGTTTAAAATTAATTTTTTTAAATTGTTTGATTTGAAGCCTAAGATCACCTTGATTTTTGTCATCTTAAATTACACTAACCTGTTCTGAGATTAAGTAATATCATGCTTACACCAGGCGTTTTATAACTTAAATAAAGAAATATCAGTGTAATTTAATCTTTTTATTATGAATTGACAAGTATAGTATCACTTGATTTATGTCATAGTTCTTCTTGAAAGGTTGCAGAAGGGCTCACAGTTGAGGGTATATTGGAGACATGGATCAAATTGAAGCCTATTGTGATGGAAGAATGGGATGAGAATAGAGATAAACTGATAGATCTTTTTGGAAAGGTCAGAGATGATTGGTTGCAGAATGATTTCTCTGGTTGGATGGGAGCAAACAGGTAGTTCAATTAAGGGAATGTCTTAAATGTGCCGAGTTAAACTTAGCATTCAATTCACCAAGATGATCTAATAGTATAGATTTAATAGAAGTTATCTGTCAGTACTGTCCAGAATTATGTTAAGATCTTAAGGTATGATGTATGTATATTTGTACTATTCGATACACCATACAAAAACAACTGAGATTTGATTTTCGGGTTTTAGAAAAAGGGTTTGCGTGATTGTGTTTTTGACTTTTGAACTCTTGCTTATTGGTGATTGTGTTTTATACCTATATATTCTATCCTGGTACCGCTGATGCACTAAGATTTGCAAGCTCAAAAGTTTACATTGTCACCACAAAACAGGTAATAATCCTTAAGAATACATAATTCTAGTCCTATATGAAATTTCACATTGCTATGATCTCTTCTTACTTTTCATTTTTTCCTTCTTCGATTTCTCACTTGCGGCAATAAGATCGTTGAACTCTTCATCAATGTCTTCCACGTCGCGAACCTTCCTCAGTTGTTGCGTAGCCTTTTCGTGCTCTCCACGCTCGATCATGGAGTTGGGTGTGTCTGGAAGGACCAATGATCCGATTGTGATGATGAGTGCAGAGACCATTGCGCCACCAAAGCTAAGCCTCCATCCCCATCCACCTTTGATATTTGCGAAGAAGTAGTTGAGCACATTCGCCACTAGGATCTCAACTGTGATGGACAATTGGAACCCATTGTTCAAAGCTCCGGTGATTTCAATTTTTTAATTTGTTTATAATTTAATTTTTAATAAAAATTTTATTAGAGATTTATTATTGTTTTTTATAAATTTTGTAATACTATTTTTCTGTTTTTATTTAATTATCAGTTTGATATTTTATTCGATCTTATCACGTGCATGGCACGTGCATCGCACGGGTAATTACACTTGTAAAATTGATATAATTTGGTTTGAATTTTTTTTGTTTAAAATTATTTTTTTAAAATTGTTTGATTTGAAGCCTAAGATCACCTTGATTTTTGTCATCTTAAATTACACTAACCTGTTCTGAGATTAAGTAATATCATGCTTACACCAGGCGTTTTATAACTTAAATGAAGAAATGTCAGTGTAATTTAACCTTTTTATTATGAATTGACAAGTGTAGTATCACTTGATTTATGTCATAGTTCTTCTTGAAAGGTTGCAGAAGGGCTCACAGTTGAGGGTATATTGGAGACATGGATCAAATTAAAGCCTATTGTGATGGAAGAATGGGATGAGAATAGAAATGAACTGATAGATCTTTTTGGAAAGGTCAGAGATGATTAGTTGCAGAATGATTTCTCTGGTTGGATGGGAGCAAACAGGTAGTTCAATTAAGAGAATGTCTTAAATGTGCCGAGTTAAACTTAGCATTCAATTCACCAAGATGATCTAACAGTATAGATTTAATAGAAGTTATCTGTCAGTACTGTCCAGAATTATGTTAAGATCTTAAGGTATGATGCATGTATATTCGTACTATTCGATACACCAAACAAAAACAACTGAGATTTGATTTTCGGATTTTAGAAAAAAAGTTTGCGTGATTGTTCTTTTGACTTTTGAACTCTTGTTTATTGGTGATTGTGTTTTATACCTATAGATTCTATTTTGGTACTGCTGATGCACTAAGATTTGCAAGCGTGATTCGAAGAATTGATGAGATCCATCAGAAGTCAAAAAAAGAAATTCATATTTCTAAATTTATCTATTGATATAGCGGAGAGATTACTAAAGTGTGTACCTATATTTGGTGGATTACCTATATAATCACAATCACGTGAATAATTATTTTATAGTCAATTAGATGTATTACCGTTTTAGTTAAAAATTACACTAGTCAAATATCTTAATAAATGTCAAAATTTTCCAATTATGATAAACTAATTGAATATATCACGCGTTTTAATTATAATGTATTTAGCAGGTAATCTGAAGTGTCGAAATTTTCCAACTATATGATCAGTTAATTGAATCACCCCACTTTAATTATAATGGCACTATTCAAGGATTCATACAATGTGTCAAAATTACTAGTCAAGATTCCTACAATGTGCAAAATTTTCCAATTGTCAATTGTGGATGTAATTTCTCTGCAACTACAAAATTCAATGAAAAGATTTTATCAGTTCGATTCAATCTAAGACCGGTTAAAGATTAGAATTGATGAGAACTAATTAAAACCGGTAAAATCCAATCTAACCGAATCATTTGAGAAAAAATTTTAAAATTAATAAAGATATAGTTTAAATTTGGATCCTCTGAGGGTCAAAATCGAAACCGTCTCCAACGTAATTTTTTATTTAGAATATTCCTTAACTTTTTTTTCGTATTAAAATCATCCAATGTAACAATAATTTTTTGTTTTGGTATTTTTGCCAGAGATAAATGCTTACGCAAAAACGTTTAAAATGTGCAATTTGATCTCATTCGTTGAATAGATTATAATATACCAGATATAGATGCAAATAAACATCATCACCACAATAGCATACCACACTGGCAAATCACCGGGGTTTCCATCAATTCCGAACTTGGCTCCAATAGCAGCGGCTACTACGGCCTGACATATGATCATTTGGGCTCCGCCTTCTAGAAAAAAGGCTCTCCTACCCCACTTGTCAACCCCATATATAGACACAACAGTGGCAGCCACATTTACGACACCGGTGATGACGGCTGACATGAGAGCAGAGTTGTCCTTGAAGCCAATGGAACCGAACAACACAGGCGCATAAAACATGATGACAATAATGCCCGTGAATTGCTGGAAGAATGGAATCATGATTGCCATGGTGAGGTGAGGCCTGTACTTGCGCTGCAGCAGGTTCCTCCAAGGGTGTTCCACCTTCTTCGATTCCTCACTTGCGGCAATAAGATCGTTGAACTCTTCATCAATGTCTTCTTCCTCAGTTGTTGCCTAGCCTTTTCGTGCTCTCCACACTCGATATAGAGTTGGGTGTGTCTGGAAGGACCAATGATCCGATTGTGATGATGAGTGCAGAGACCATTGCACTACCAAAGATAAGCCTCCATCCCCATCTACCTTTGATATTTGCAAAGAAATAGTTGAGTACATTCGCCACTAGGATCCCAACTGTGATGGACAATTGGAACCCAATGTTCAAAGCTCCTCTGATTCCAATTTTTTAATTTGTTTATAATTTAATTTTTAATGAAAATGTTATTAGAGGCTTTCTTTATTTATTATTGTTTTTTGTAAATTTTGTAATACTATTTTTCTGTTTTTATTTAATTATCAGTTTGATATTTTATTCGATTTTATCACGTGCATGACACATGCATCGCACGGATAATTACACTTGTTTTTAGCTAAGACAGAGTTAGGGTTAAAGAGAGTTAGGGTTATTGAACCAAACTACCAAAAGAAAAATTTCTAACTAAGATTGAAATGAGACTTAAAAACATTTTCAAAGTGAGAGTTTAAATCTGGACGAATTAGTTGTTCAACCAAAAAATTATTAATGAATTAATTGACATTATTTAATGATTTTTTTTGTCATGATATTATTTAATGTTTAACAGTTAATACCTTTTTATATAAATTTGGATTTTTTAAATTTTGAGTTTTTACTTTAGAGGATAAAATGTAATCTTTTACTCTTAAATAATTTTTTTTTCATATTTTTTCTTGGTACTCTTACCTATACATAAATATTAAATAGTGAAAGATCACACTTTACTTTTTAAAATTTATATTTTAGAGGATGAAAATTTCTTTTATATACTGGTGTAATTTAGTGGGAACAAGGCTAGGGGTGGCAAACAGACCTAAACCCACCGGGTCGGTCCGCGTAACCCGCCAAAAAAGGTGGTCTGAGCTGGAAAATTAGGACCGCCAAATAGCAAAAGTCCGTCTAACCCGCACCGCTTAAACCGCGGGTTTTGGCGGGTGGGGCGGGCTTCCCCGCCGGGTTTAGTATTTTTTTGGCAAGGGGTATTTTTACAATTTTTTTGCCAAAACTCAACTTCTCCCAACCCAACTTACAAGATAATGAAGATGAAAATTGAGTGTTTTGGATTATGTTTATTTTGTTTTAGAGACAATATTTATAATTATGTTTTGGATTATGTTTATTTTGCTTTGAGAATAATATTTATAATTATGTTTTGGATGAAAACTTAGTTTATAATTATGTTTATTAGATATTTATAATTACAAAGACTTTAATG
>NC_029793.2:773781-788299 GCF_000816755.2 Arachis ipaensis | reverse complement strand
ATATTTGGATTATATTTATTTTACTTTGGAGACAATATTTATTATTACAAAGACTTTAATGTTTGTGAATATAAAAATTATTTTTTTATGCCTTTAGAAATTATAATAGTTAAAAGTAAAAAAAAAAAAAAAGAGGAGATTTAGTGGGCTTAGCCCGCCAACCCGCCAGCCCGCCGTTAGGCAGGGCGGGGTGGGATTTTAGGACCGCCTCACTAGGCGGGGCGGGGCGGGCCAACCCGCCAAAAGCGGGCTTCTGGCGAGACGGGGCGGGCTTCCCCGCTTGCCACCCCTAAACAAGGCCCACTTACCTATCTTTGGTTAAATATGTGTGTATATTTTGTTTTTTTGTCAGTGGATTGGACAACCTCAATCTTAGGTACCCTAATAGATTGGACAATCTCCAATTCTAGATACACAACACACCCACATACTTCTCACACATTTTTTACATTTTTCCCTCAAATGCATTCTCTAGCGTTTAAACTCTAAACTTTAGTGGTGGAAAAAAGGTGAAATACCACCTGAAATTTTTAAGTTGATTATATATTGAGAAAAATAATTTAAAATAAAAAGAGTGAAACGAACACGTATCTTTTTAATTATGTATTATGAAAACGTAAAAACTCTTCACACTACTTTAATTTATTATTGTATTAATTTGTACCCAAATATCCTTTTATTATTAATTTAGAGGGGAAAAAAAATCATCTTATATTATTTCTTAAAAATTACTTTCTATAATTTTTAAAGGTGTTTGATTTTTTTTTAAATTCTGATAAAGGAAATGAGCATACCACTTTTTTTTTATTAAGCTAATAATAATAATAAAATTTCAAATACACACATACACACAAAAATAATTGAATTTAATTACTAAATTATTAATTACTAAACAGGTCAAATGATCGTAATTTTTTTCCTAATTAAACCTAGTTAATAGAATGAAAACAACGTCATTATATCAAAGCTTACATATATAATTAGTATTAAGATCCAAAATTTAGAGGCTGATAATAATAATGATGGTGGAGCTGAATTATCAACATTTGTACCACCACCAGAAGCTCCGATGCTCCCGGACTGTCTTCCGCTGCCCCTTCCTCCGCCGCCCTCTCCCTCTCCCTCTCCCCCTCCTCCCTCTCCTCCTCCCTCTCCCCCTCTATCTGGTTTGAACACTTTTCTATTCAAACTTCTTGTGCCTTCATCATCTATGCTTCCATTTAGTTTCCCTATCATATCTGAAGTAATAACTATTCATTATTAAAAAAATAAGAAGTGTTCTACAACTGCAATGGTCAAAATAAACATGACCTTATACATGTTTGTATCTATACTCTAACAAATCATGAACTTACAATGAGCAATGTATAGAAATATCAACATGCCAATTTCTAAGTTGATTTTGACCATTTTAGTCTATTTATGGAAAAGTCTAGGACCAGCAACTTTATTAAAATTTGGCTAACATGTAACCAGCAAAAAAAAAGGGAGTCATTTCTAGCCTGAAGGGTATTTACAAATTTTATTAATTAATAATATTAATATTATTGATATTATTATTAATATTAATAAACAGTTACTAACCGTTTAGTATCATTTGGTTGAACGGACACAACCTTTTAAGGATTGTGTATGTTCAAAATACTGTGCTTATTGGCTAAAGGGACACTACTGTTTAAGGATTATGTATGTTCAAAACATTATGTCTATTGGCTAAAGGGATACAACTCTTTAAAATTTGTGTATGTTCAAAACATTGTATCCATTGGCAATAGAAAAGACACAACCATTTGTATACGTAACTAATCATAATTGCTACATGCAATATGTATAAATAAGTCCTTATCCACTATTTCAGATTAGCAGTACTAAGTGTATAATTTACTTAACCATTAAGAGATTTTCTTTGTTCAAGAGAGTTGAGAATTTCTTACTATTGCTAATTAAGAAATTCTTAGGTTTCATTGTATCTTGGGAGAGTATTGTCATCAACCCTATAACAACTAAGTATGGGGACAAATATCTCTCTAAAGAAAGCGATATAATCGTGCCTTGAAATCACTACACAAATATAAGATTTTGTCATCTTACCATCTTCATATACCCAACATAGCCATTTGATGAAATCTCACATCATTAAAATCATCATTAACGGCTACTTGATGGCTACAAATTATAAAAGTTGCTGGCTTTTTAGCACTCCTCTTTAAATAATAATAATAATACTAATTAAAAAAAATGCTAAAGAAATTTGCATACCAAGTTGTTGTGCTTGTAGCCCATTGGTATAAGTTAGGGGTGTGTTCCTGGAAGCAGATGAGATTGAAATAATGATGAATAGGAATGTTAATATTGATAATGGAAGAAATAACGTGACATTCATATCTTTTGTGGTTTGAATTTGATAGATGAGAAATAGAAGCAGAAATTATTGGTTTTTGTGAACGTAGTAGAGGAAACATAGAGAAAGTGAAAGTAATGAATTATATTCTTGATCAGGTATATACCAATGCTTTTATATTATATCACGTAACAAACCTCAGCAAACTTATCAGCTTCTAACCGTCTTCCGATATTTGCTAACTAAGAAACTATACTATCCATAGCTTTCTCATAAGTTGGAAATTATTATCCTCCTTATATCAACCCTGTTTCCTAAAACCTCAAGTTTTGTTTATTATCCTTCTACTTCTACACAAGCGTTTAGCATAAAGTAAGCACCTTAATCAAAACATAATTAATGATTTTAGTATACAATGTGTATAATAGAAATAAAATAAAAAAATTAAATTATAATTAATAACTAGATTTTTGATTAATTTTAAATTTAAAAAAATTAGGATTAGCAATTAAACGTTGGTGAAAACTCAGATGAAATCGACTTCACGTAAAGTTGATACTTGAGAGGTGATTTGATGATTTAATTGATTTGACTAAATTTTCATCTAAATGAGGATCAACTTCACGTAAAGTCGACTTCACCTGAGTTTCATTAAATATGTACGGTTACTCAACATCTCATCAAAATTTCACACCTATTGGTGTCTGACGTTAACGCTGCAGCAATCCCCAGCCGACCGCTGTGTGGTTCTGGCCGACCAAAACCGCACGTGGTCTCTCCGTTGGCGTATCGGATCTCTCGGCAGGTCCTTCTTTTCTTCTCCGTCGCCGCGGCCACTTCTGGTTACCGTGCAACTAGCAACCATTCAACACTGCACCCAGTGGCGGATCTACGGGGGGGCCTAAGGTGGCCATGGTCTCCCCAAAATTTAAAAAAAAATAGTAAATAGTAATAATTAATAATATTATATTTATTTTTATATATAATATTAAAAAAATATAAGTTACAAAATTTTATAAATTAAAATAATTAAAAACTGCACTATGTATTAGATATTTGAATTATTGTTGCTCTTGTTAACAAATAGCCCATTCTAATAATTAATAAAAATGGTTCTATTATACTAGCCCAAACCCATACTATTAATTAAAGTAACACTAGTACATTTTTCAAATATTTGTTTCAAACCATCAGAGACATCAGCGCCACTTTTCTCTCTCTTTTAGTAGTTTTCAAACTTTTGGTCTTCTACTCTTCTCATTCTAATTTTCTTTCCATACCAAAACAAGACATATGAAGAAAAACCATTGAAGAGAAGTGAACAACAAAATATTAACCATTGAATGCACAACAAAGATTCAAAGAGGTATATTTCAATTTTTTTAAGTTAATAACAATGTCAAGTATTATTTATATTATTTATTTAAAATAATTAATTTATTTTTTTTTATAATGGACAGTGTTCAAAGATTGAAGTGAGGACAAAACTCAATAGAATTATTTTTGGGTGAGACTTGGAACAAAAAAATAATCAGGTAAATCAATAACTTTATTTTTTATTATTATATATTTGTGTTTCTAAAATTATTTGTTATTGCTCAATAGATTTAATATTTTTTTAAAGAAAATAATATATATGCAATTATTTTTGTTTTTTTTTTGTTAGATAGTTCAAGTTAAGTTAAAAATGTCAAAGATGAAAATAATTCACTCATTTTTCAAGAGAAAAGAGAGAATATACGATGAACAAAATTCAGCTTCAGATTCTTTGAGTAATGTTCAAAATATTATTGAACAACCTGTGACACAACTTGTTGAGCAAGATTAAAAAATATCAAAATCTTAAAGTATGTAGTCGAACATTAACTTTTATATAATATAATTACTTTTTTGATATATATGCTACAAATCATATTTTGTTAATTTTTTATTATATTTTATATTTAATTGGCCCCCTCTTATGAAATTTCTGGTTCCGCCACTGGCTGCACCCCTGGATCTTGGCAGCCGCGCTCAGATTCAACTCACACCCAATGACCTTCGTGAACGTTCCGTTACCGTCAGAAAGTAACAAACTTTGTCGTTGACTTTCAGAAGGTCTTTTTTCCACACCTTCATCACAAATGCGTCGCACGCGATTCACACCTTTCACCTTCAGCTTCGCTGACTATTGAACGTGTTTCTGCAAGCAGGTTGGTGTGAAGGTTCTCGGGACGGCAAAAATGATGGCTTTTTTGCCCTTCGTTAGGTCGGAGATAATGGTGATTTGAACTTCGCCGGCGTCATCTAGGTAGGAGAAGGTCACTTTCGAAAAATTTGAGATAAATTTAAACTCAACAAACAATCATTCAGATATTTATTAAAATAAACATTCAACTACCTAATGAAATAAACATCTAGCATTTGTTAATTATATATACTTAAACTAACCATCGTCGTAAGAATTACAATAACCATCTGCCAACCTATTGAACTGAACATCCATCAATGGGCGCATGAGGGGAAAGCATGGGTGGAGAAGACATGGGTGCAGCTGTGGGCTGTGGGGTTAAAATTTAAAATTTAAAATTTGAATTTAAAATTTAATAGTTATTTTATCGTATATTTTGGGAAATTTGGTAGTAGGTACAAAATAGTTATAATTTAAAAATAAGAGTAAAAATTTTTTGTTATTAGAATTTAGAAGGTTTTTTTATTTTTTAATCTACCGTGAGCCAATAAATCAACCTATTGTATACATTGTCAAGATTTTTCATTATCTTCCTAGCAAAATTCTTTAAATATTTTACTATTAGTTAAACTTAAGTGATTGTAAGAAATTATTTTTTGTTGTAAGAAATTTTATTCATAAAAAACATTAGATTAAAATCTAAGAAAAGAAATAAATATTTTTTATATTGAACTTCATACATTATAGGAACAAATTTCAATTACAATAAATCTTAAACATAGAAATAAAAATGAGTCTAACTCTCTTTAGTTACATGATATATACAGAAAGTGTTACAACAACGTGAAATATCTTTTTCTTTTCTTTCACTAAATTTGTGCATTTTCCCAACCTGAAAATTTGTTTCCATGAAAACAGCACTTCCGACCTCTCGTGATGTATCTTCTTTCGAGTTTAAATGTGTGGTCAATAACGAAAATAAATTTTACCAAAGCACAATATTTCATCAATATCCGTTTACTAATTATAACATTGTTATCGTATAAATTAATGAAACCTCTGTAAAATTCAATTAGATCACACATTATACACAAGTCACAAAATGCTAAAACATAAATTATACCCTAATCTAACTTAGGACCAGCTTCTTGAGATGTACCACATTCCTGGATAAATACATTAAAAAAAAACATTTCAGCAGCCTGTTACATTAACTCCAATGCAAATAATCAATAAAAAAAAAAGCCTAACCACATGTCTAAATACAATACTTAATCAAACTTATGAAATAGTTGATGCCAATTATCAATATATATATACAACCTATGTAATGGTTTACGTGCATTACTAATCCGCAAGATGTAAACCCCGTTAAATTAGTAAATAATTAGTCAATAAATTAAATTTTAAAAAAGAAAATTAAAAATGTGAATATTATATTAAAATATGATAGATCTCTTTAAAACGAAAATTTTGACACAAATTTCAAAGCATTTGACAAAAAATTAGACCGAACGAGCCGAATCAGACCCAAACCGAATCTGTGGGCTCAACCAACCCATCACTTAAAATGAGTCAAAGCTCATCTTCCTCCCCATTTCAGCAAGAACTAAGAAGCACGCTGAAGCACAAGGAGGGGAAGACAAGGGTTTCAAACCCTTGTTTCAATTTCATCTGAGTTCTGATCGCCGCACCGTTCGCGGCTACGCATTTAGCGCGTCGAGCTCTAAATTTCATAGGTAAGTCACACCACTCATCTCAGCCTCTTAGTCTCTTGAAATTTCGAAATTTTAGGAGTTTGGTTATTGAAATTCAATGTCTTAATGTTTAGACTCAAATTAATTCGAGAAATTTGTGGGCCTTTACTCAATCAAGACATATATAAGGTGAGGACCCTCAAAATTCTACAAATTCTAGTTTATATGAGTTTGGGTATTGAATTTGGATGTGATATATGTGAATTAGGCTTGTATATGTGTATGTTGAAGTTGATTGAGTACTTTAGAGGCTTGGTGGAGTTTAGGAAGCCTTGCCTTGGAGATTTTGAGCTTTGAGGGTTTTTTTGGTGCCTTGGTGGCGTCTCGGGTTATACGCAAAAATCGGTCAAAGTATAGTTTAGGTTTCGCATATTTAATATGTAATGTTCTGTGAAAATTTAGGCTAGGTGACCATAGGATATGTTGGAATGTATGTGTATGTTTAATGCCTAGTAACCTTGATAAGAATCATGTTCTGGTTTTGGTGTGTGTGGGATGAATGATAAGTGGTGAAATGATAGTGATATGTGTAAACATGTATATTGAATAAGAACATGTTGAATTTATTGAGTTAAGATATGGTAGGCTCGGAAGGATCATTGTGGTAACAGTAAGGTTATGTTGTAACAGCTAAGACCACCCGCTAGCACGATATTGTCCGCTTTGGCACACAAGGCCTCACGGTTTTGCCTTTGACGATAGGGATGCTAGCCGAAACCCCCCATACTCACTCGTCAAAACGCGTCATGCTAGGAAGAGGTATCCACACCCTTATAAGGCATGCTTCGTTCCCCTTCCCAACCAATGTGGGACCTTACAGTCCACCCCCCCTAAGGGAGCCCAGCACCCTCGCTGGCACATCGATCCGGGCTCCGCCTCTGATACCATCTGTAACAGCCCAGACCACCCGCTAGCACGATTTTATCCTTTTTGGCACACAAGGCCTCACGGTTTTGCCTTTGACAATAGGGATGCTAGCCGAAGCCCTCCCACACTCACTCGTCAAAACGCGTCATACTAGGGAGATGTATCCACATCCTTTTAAGGCATGCTTCGTTCTCCTCCCCAACCGATGTGGGACCTTACATATGTTATGTTGGTTTTGGGGTATGGTATATTATGTATATATATGTAAATATTCTCCGGCCAGTCTTAGCTTCGCAGGCTGAGTTAGGAGCTTGATATTCTGTACTTTTGATCTTCTATCCCCACTTTCTACTTAGTTACACCTATGATCTCTAGGTTTCTTAGCACACAAGTAATCTCGTTTTTTGAGTGTTGCGCTTTTTATTTTGCGATTTTGTTTTACCTGTTTTTCAAGACTCATAGTTTATTATATTCTTTTTGCTATTATATGTATGTATTTTATTTTAGAAGTCGTAGCGTCTCGCCACTTCTGTTTTACATTCTAGATGTAAAGCTCTGTGTGGTAGGCAGGGGCGAAGCTAGACAATATTTATCGGGGGCCAATATTCTTTTTAGCTTTTTATTTTAACAAAAAAGTTAAAAATAACTCTATATATAATTTTAATTAAAAATAACAACTAAAACTTAAAATTTACTTTTTATAAGATAACTGAACATATTTTATATTAAAATAATTAAACACAAATATCTCAAAACTAATTTCAAATATTGTAAATATAAGTTGTTACATACTTGTTTTTAGAATCTTCAAATACTATTCAATTCTTTTTTAGACGTTTCCTGCAAAATTATTAAAAAATGTATTATACTTCAACCTTCATGTAAATAATTTAAATCACAACCATAACTTATGCAATAAAAAAATTAGTAACAATATTATTAGAGGTTGGTGTTGATGTAACAACGTTAGAAACATTTTCACTCTTCTAGTTAGTCTTTTTGAAAAAAGTATCTATTGTTTTCATCTTGCTCATGATTCAACTAAATTCCTACAATTAAGAATTTACATAGATAATAAGATAAACATTATGCAACTTAACTAAATTCAATTTATTTTATTTTTTGCAAATCAATAATATCACTGTCACAAACAATTAATAATGAGAAAAAAATTAAAAATAATACAAGGATAACATTATAATTACATGATTCAAAAACCTAAATTATTATTATAATATTATAAACTAGATAAATAAATAAATAAATAAATATATAAATTATTCATAAAAACAAATAAAATAAATAACTTACAAAAAAAGAAGAATGAAAGATGATAATGGAAGACCAAAGACTACTTGCTATTTTTTAAGTTGTAATGATAATAAAAATATGGAGTGATGTTTTATTTTCTAATTGAAAGAAGAGGAAAGAATGGAAAAAGTGATTTGTTGACTTTTTGTTTTTAGATTCTTCACTTTTAATATGGATTGGGGCTTTTTTTAACCAAATTTATGACCCACTATTTATAGCCCAAATAACACACTACTTTCTAAATCATTTTTTGAATGAAATTATGGATAGCATATATTTTTCAAAGGGAAAGGCCTACTTTTTATTTAGGGGGCCACTCTTTAATTTTTTTATTATTCTTGTAAGCAAAAATTTTTTTTGGAGGGGGGCACTGCCTCCCCTACTACCTAAGAAGCTTCGCCCCTGGTGGTAGGGTGTTACACGAGACCCCTGTTGCGATTTCTATAATAATATAAAAAAATATATTTACGTATGTGATCTTCAAAAATTGTAATTCGGTAAATTTAATTTTCAATTAATTTATTTTGATCATATAAATTTTAAAGGTGTTTGAATTATTTTTTTTTTAAATTCTGATCAAGGAAATAAATATACCACTTTTTTTTACTAAGCTAATAATGATAATAAAATTTTAAATACAAACATACACACAAAAATAATTAAAATTAATTACAAAATTATTCATTAAAATATTAAATATTTTATCTTTAATATAAACTCTACTAAAAATGAATAAATAAACAAAAAATAAAAAATGAAATGATCATAACACGTTCTTTCTGTGTGTCTCTAGCGTTGTCGAGAACTCTCTGGTTTAGTCCCAAAGAAAATCTCTGTAATTTTCTTCACTCTTCCCTTCTTCCCTTCTTATTCTCTTCTCCTCCTTCGTTCCCATGCATCCATCATTCACACAACGCAATCGCTAATTTAACTCTATTCCCAAACACACGCATAGCTCTCTCTTTTCTTTCTCATTCATATTCATCAATTTTCTTCAACACAACAACAATGGCTTCTTCAAAGGCAGCATCAGAAGGAAAAGCCATTGGCATCGACCTCGGCACCACCTACAGCTGCGTCGGAGTGTGGCAAAACGACCGCGTTGAGATCATTGCCAACGACCAAGGAAACAGAACAACGCCTTCTTACGTTGCCTTCACTGACACGGAACGTCTCATCGGTGATGCAGCCAAGAACCAAGTCGCCATGAACCCTCACAACACTGTCTTCGATGCCAAGCGTCTCATCGGTCGCAAGTTCTCCGATCCTTCCGTACAGGCCGACATGAAGCACTGGCCGTTTAAGGTTGTTCCTGGCCCCGCCGACAAGCCTATGATCGTCGTCAACTACAAAGGCGAAGAAAAGCACTTTGCAGCTGAAGAGATTTCTTCAATGGTGTTAACGAAGATGAAGGAAGTTGCGGAAGCTTTTCTTGGTCACACTATCAAGAACGCTGTGGTCACTGTCCCTGCTTACTTCAATGATTCTCAGAGACAAGCCACCAAAGACGCCGGCGCCATTGCCGGTCTCAATGTTTTGAGGATCATCAATGAACCTACAGCTGCAGCCATTGCTTACGGTTTGGACAAGAAGGCTTCGAGATCCGGCGAGAAGAACGTTCTGATCTTCGATCTCGGTGGTGGAACCTTTGATGTATCGCTTCTTACTATTGAGGAAGGAATCTTTGAGGTGAAGGCCACCGCCGGAGACACTCATTTGGGCGGCGAAGACTTCGATAATAGGCTTGTGAATCATTTTGCGGCAGAGTTCAAGAGGAAGCACAAGAAGGATATTAGTACGAATGCGAGAGCTCTTAGGAGGTTGAGAACTGCTTGTGAGAGAGCCAAAAGGACTCTCTCTTCCACTGCTCAAACCACCATTGAGATCGATTCGCTCTTTGAAGGTAATGCATGCATTCGATTTCATGTGAAGTTGATAGTTGAGAACTGTTAGATGAAAATTTAGTCGGATCAGTTATTAACTTTGACTGCATTTGAGTTTTTATCGGTAAAAATTTATATGCAGTTATCTTTATTTAAAGCTGATATTTAAGAGTCGTTAAATATCAAACTGACTTTTAACTATTAACTTTATTTGAATGTATTGAGTACTTAAAATTTGTAGCGGTATAATTGACAGGTATCGATTTTTATTCAACCATCACAAGAGCGAGGTTCGAGGAATTGAACATGGATTTGTTCAGGAAATGCATGGAGCCAGTGGAGAAGTGTTTAAGGGACTCAAAGATCGATAAGAGCCAAGTTCATGATGTGGTTCTTGTTGGAGGCTCAACAAGGATTCCAAAAGTGCAGCAACTGTTACAAGATTTCTTCAACGGCAAGGAACTCTGCAAGAGCATCAACCCTGACGAAGCTGTAGCTTATGGCGCTGCGGTTCAGGCCGCCATATTAAGCGGCGAAGGCAACGAGAAGGTTCAAGATCTGCTGCTCTTAGACGTCACTCCTCTCAGCCTTGGACTCGAAACCGCCGGCGGAGTCATGACGGTTTTGATTCCAAGAAACACAACGATTCCTACCAAAAAGGAACAGATCTTTTCTACTTACTCCGATAATCAACCAGGAGTGCTAATTCAAGTCTATGAAGGGGAGAGGGCGAGGACCAAAGATAACAATCTTTTAGGGAAATTCGAGCTGACCGGAATCCCACCGGCGCCGAGAGGAGTTCCTCAGATCAATGTTTGCTTTGATATTGATGCGAACGGAATCTTGAACGTGTCGGCAGAGGATAAGACGGCCGGTGTGAAGAACAAGATCACGATTACTAATGACAAAGGGAGGTTGAGCAAGGAAGAGATTGAGAAGATGGTTCAAGAGGCAGAGAAGTATAAGGCAGAGGATGAGGAAGTGAAGAAGAAAGTGGAGGCTAAGAACAATTTGGAGAATTTTGCTTATAACATGAGGAACACTGTGAAGGATGAGAAGTTTGCTAGTAAGTTGGATCCTTCTGATAAGGAGAAGATTGAGAAGGCTGTTGATGATGCTATTGAATGGGTTGAAGGGAATCAGTTGGCTGAGGTGGATGAATTTGAAGATAAGTTGAAGGAGTTGGAAGGTTTGTGTAATCCAATAATTTCCAAGATGTACCAAGGTGGTGGTGGTGCTGGTGATGTGCCTATGGGAGGTGGTGCAGATGGTGCATCTTATGGAAATGCTTCATCTGGTGGCAATAATGGTGCTGGTCCTAAGATTGAAGAAGTTGATTAAGGCAGATGGAAATGCAATTTATGTTTCATTTGAGTAGTAATATCATAGGTTGTGTGGCTTTAGAAAGGGAAAATGTTGTGCACAAGAATAATAATAATAATATAATGTTGTGAGATGTAAAATATCCTTTTATGTTATAGAGATAAAATAATTTTGAAATTACTGCTAGTATTTAGTCTTTCTTTTTGCCATCTGATTATTGTGTTTGTGCCTGATCGGAAATACTACTTGAATCAGTTTTTTTTGTACTAAAATTTCCCATGCTAATGCAAATTGTTCCATTGCTACATACAATGAATTGGGATTTTATTTTGAGATTAGAACTATGATTTTGCCTCTTGCTCTCTACAAGCCATGGAGAATGTCATGCTAGATAAAATGCTTTATTATTGTTATTGTTTTCTATTGCTAAAGAGAAGTGTAGATATCTTAGATTGAAAACAGAGCAAGTTTAAACAGAGCAAGTTTATGGTAAAGGAGAAAAGAAGCTTCATTTTGTTGAGGAACATATATATACCTTTAACCTTTGGAGATTTTGTGCTTTTGTTATTGGCTTTAAATTGATTTTCTTTCATGTCTCTGTTCTGTTTTCTGCTGAAAACATTAGCAATATTGACTTGTACAGTGACATACCTATGGCTCAATATATCATCAATATGAATGTTTCACTTCCTGCAAGTTACATATTTTGGATAGTAGCCACATGTTTGTTCAACCCCATGTGGAGCAAATGATAAGATGTCAAATTGCCAAGTTTAGAGAAGACAATACCTATGTCAAGCCCAATTGATTCCAAAATGGCTTCTATGTCATCATCAAATCATGTTATACCTGCATTGAACTACAATGAACGTGTTTGCACTTTGTTTTTTAAAGGCCTTTTCTTATAAAATAGAAGACAACTCTTATAGCATCAAAGTGTAGATAAAATACCACCAACTCCTTTTTTCCTTCATGGTGTTTTCTATGATCTATTCTTTCTCTACTTCTGTTGATAGGTCTCAACTTCTCATAAGGGACCAAGCATTCAATTTTTTCTATTCACTTCAATGGTGTTTTATTATCTCTCAAACTTCATCCTGTTGAAATTCTTTATTTTCAAAGAACTTACGAGATTTCTAGTTCTTCATATTGTCCACACTATGACAAACCATAAATTGATCTAATATTTTTTCCCGCATTTTATTTCATCTTGATCACACCATTTTAGTTGTATATTAAGTGGTCAAAGATAACAAAAATCTTGCATACAATCACATATTCCCATCTAGATTATGCTTCTCAACCATGCACATAATAATATCATAATAATTTTATTGTCTTAAACTTACTTAAATTTAAAAAAAAAAATATTTCCAGAGTGCAATATCACCTGAATCCATTTATCCTTCTAAAAGGTTCATACTTTCAGTGCCAATTAAAAAAGAAAGTTAATTGAAGACTATACTTAGCTACTCCACCCAATAATAATCAATTATCCCCCAAAAAAATCCTAATCCTAATCCTAATCCTAACCCTAACTTTTCTTTCTTGTTTCTTTCACTTGTACTCAAAATTCGGCAACGGTGGGGCATCAAAACTCTCCAGAATCGTCGTTTTGCTTCCGTCGCCACTAGACGACGGCTCCTTCTTCTCCCCTCCACCCAAGAATCCACCAAACCAAGAAGTTTTAGCCTCCGATTCCGAGGCCATTGGCGGAGAAGGCTGAGAACCGTGCTTACCCGGAAATCCGACGCCTGAAGGGTAATCGGTCGGCATAGGCTCCTCCGCCTGCGGTGCATAGATGACCTTGTTGACCATGATCCCAGCTCCTTCAAAAAGCGCCAGCAAAATACCACCGAACAAGGCGGAGCGCATGGCGGCAGCCGGTCCCTGACGCATGGCGAGAAATCCTCCGGCAGCGAATCCAGACATGATTGAGTTCCATGGATCCTCCTTCTGACGAACATACACCAAGGTGCAGTCGAAGGTGGAGAAGAGTCCACCCCAAACCGCAAAGCCTCCGCCCAGTCTCGGCGCGTTGAGACGCATTGCCTGTGACGCGCCGACGAGGCGTGAACCCTTGGGAGAGTTGAAGAAACCTTTGATGAAGTGAAAGCCGGAGCCTCCAACGGCTCCCATGCCAAAAGCGCCGCCTATGTCGTCCAGGATGCGATCAGGGCAGGGCTCGCGTAATGTCTCCGGGGTTCCCATGGCAATCAATTGGATGGTTCCCTCTCTCTAAAGAAAAGAAAGAAGAAAAAGAATATAAATAGAACAATGTAGGGTTTAGACTGCCTGAAACATAAAAACCTTGCCAAAGCTTTCAAAATTCAAATATCAATTTTTTTTAAACATAAAAAAAATTATAAATAAATTATAAATATATTTATCCTTTGTCCTATTATGATTTACACTTTTGTATGTATAAATATTGTAGATATAATTAATTTATCTATAACTATACTTTTAGATTTAAAATGAAATGTATAATAGTCACAAAAAAAATGAAATGTATAATATAAAGTACAACATCATATGACGATTATTTTTTTAATGAGGTTAATAAAATATTAAGTTGTTGATAATTTTTTGTTAGTCTTTTGATATAAAATTCAATGCAAAATTGACATGCTACTAATACAGTTATATATGTTCTTGTTTTTTTTAAGTTTTTTTTGTTATGATTCAAGAATATTATAGATTTTAAACTGTTCTATTTGCATCGTACGTTGAATAAATATAAAATAACATATTCAATACACTTATTAGATAACGACGCTGATAATATTATACTAAAGTTAAAAATTTATGGTTATAAATACTATTTTTGATTTATTATATTAAATTAAAATATTTTAACATTAGT
>NC_029793.2:768446-773696 GCF_000816755.2 Arachis ipaensis | reverse complement strand
AAATATTAATTTTTTTACACAAATATCTAATGGGTTAAGTACTTTCTCAGTTAAAATCAAAATCGTCTTCGATCTTTTTTATTATTAAAATCATGCTCAACATTACAAAACAATATAAAATCGTTCTTTCTACTTCAATTTTATTTTTTACTAAATTATCCTTCATAATTAATTTATTTACCTTTTTTTCCTTCTTTCTTCTCTTTAGAGAGAGGAAACATCCAATTGATTGCCATGGGAACTCCGGAGGCATTACTCGAGCCCTATCCTGATCGCATCCCAGACAACATAGGCGGCGCTTTTGGCATGGGAGCCTCTCCCATGGAGGCTCCGACTTTCACTTCATCAAAGGTTTCTTCAACTCTTCCAAAGGTTCATACCTCGTCCGCGCGTCACAGGCAATGTGTCTTAACGCGCCGAGACTGGACGGAAACTTTGCGGTTTTATTATTAAAAATTTTTTTTGTGATTTTTTAAAAAATTAGGATCATAGAAATATTATGATTAGAAAAATATTTATGGTTTGCAGAACAAAAAAAATCCTTAAAAGTTTGTGTTTGTAGATTCATAGAAAATTTAGTAAGTTTAATTTTTTTCATTTCACAAATGTGGGCATACATATTGGAGATATTAATTAGTCAAAGAACAATATCTTTTAAATACTTATTTTTGCAAATAATTATAATTTTTGAATTAATTTATAGGAAAGTTATCAGGTATACTGGAAATACCGGTGTTTCAGTTGTTTTAACCGTTGATTTAAATTATATATATTAATTAAAATCAACGGTTAAAACTGTTGAGATTTCTTATACTTAATTATAGAAATTCTATAACTTATTTTTAGGGATCTCTTTTTTTGTAAATATGGAAGCTATAAATTAGAATACTAAATTATAGGGTCAGTAGCTAAAAGATAGGGCCTAGAATAGTAAACAATTTTTCTATATATGTGTACATATACGTTGAAATATTATGAGAGAATACAATTGATTTTCTTCTCATAAAATAGAATGGTACCTCAGCTCCTGTTATAGGAGAAGGATCCTTGTCTCTTACTGATACTTTGAATTTGGATTCTGTTTTAGTTGTTCCATCCTTGGATTATAACCTTTTGTCAGTATCTCAAATCACCTCTGCTTTATTTTGTGTTGTAATTTTTTGGCCTGAATTTTGTGTGTTTAAGGACATCCAAACAAGGCAGACGATTGATTGTGGTGTTAAGAGAGGGAATCTATATTACTTAGACATGGAGTCAAAGAGTTTGAATCAACTGTGTCAAGCATTGACAATGGACAACGATGAAGCAACAAAAAGAAAATCTGATATCTGGTTATGGCATCGACGTTTGGGACATGCCTCATTTGGTTATCTTAAAAAATTATTTCCTAGCTTATTTGCAAAATTTGATATTTCGGGGGAGTGTTGAGATTTCTTATACTTAATTATAGAAATTCTATAACTTATTTTTAGGGATCTCTTTTTTTGTAAATATGGAAGCTATAAATTAGAATACTAAATTATAGGGTCAGTAGCTAAAAGATAGGGCCTAGAATAGTAAACAATTTTTCTATATATGTGTACATATACGTTGAAATATTATGAGAGAATACAATTGATTTTCTTCTCATAAAATAAACTAAAACAACTGGAACACCCATATTCCCGATATACCTGAAATTCTTCCTAATTGATATTATTGAGATAGAATAAATTTAATAATTAAAATAAAAAGATTTATTTACTTTCAGAATATAATATAATATATTAGCCATCAATCTATTTTAAAGAAGAAAATGAACCCAAAAATTAAAACAGATCCTATTGAAAGCTGAAACCCCCTAATCCCCCATTGCAACATAATCAAGTTTTTCACTTTTTCTCTCAGCTGCCGCAGATCCACCGCAGACTTGTTCCAATTTCCATTCCCGTCTCTTCTTTTGCTGCCGCTAACGTCGAGGATCTGTTTTGGTAAATTTCTATTTGATTTCTGAATCAATTTTGCTATTTAATTGATAATTTACTGTTAGGTTTCTGAATTTGTTTTCAAAATTCATACTTTTTGGGGATTTGATTCATTTTCATCTGTACATTGTTTATTCGTTGCTATTTAATTGACAATTGATGATCTCTTTTTCCATTTGATTCCTTTTTCTTGTCTTCCAAAATCAAGGACATTGAATTGGTATTCTTATCCTTAGATTTTGATGTGTGGTTGTTCATTCGGGTGTATGATTATTATACACTTGTTGAATTCAAAACTTGTTTTTAGATATTAACCAATTAGTTTTGCTTCTTCGGTTACTTTGGATGCAGAGTCATAGGAGTGAATCTCAACCATATAAGAAACTTGTAGTAATTCAAACTACCATCAAGGTCATAGAGGTTTCTAGGGAGATAATAATAATAATAAAAATATCAACAGCATCACAAAACAATGACGGATTACCACTTTGTGTACAAAGATGTGGAAGGAGCATCAACCCAATGGGATGACATTCAGAGGAAGCTTGGCAATCTCCCTGAGAAACCGCCCGCATTCAAGCCTCCGCCCTTCGCCCCCGCCCCCGATCCTGATTCCCTCCCCAAAGACAAGGCTTGGCTTGATTCCAAAAATGAGGATGAACTTGAAGACCTTGAAGATGATCTCGATGACGATCGCTTCCTTGAGGAGTACAGGTTGGGTGTTTTGCATTATTGCATTTATTTTTATATACATTGATTTATATTTCATTAGAGAGAGAGGCTCATTATTGAAAAAGATGATATAGTCATTTGCTTTAGCTGGTATATAAGGCACGGAGGATAATCCTTATAAGAATTTATTTAAATAGATTTAATTATACATGAAATAAATGTAGATATGATGTATGACATAGTACTGTTGGTGCCATTTGATCAATGTAGTTGATCCCACCTGGTTGGATAATGGTAGTTGTTGTTGGTAGATTGTGTTCTGTTGATTGAAATTTGGTCGGTAATTATGGTTTGTTTTGCTCCAGTTTGATGAATTTAAGGTTCATAACAAATAATGTCGAACAAGGATATCAAACTCTAGAGTTCATTTGAAGTCATGAAGCTTAGATAAAATTGAATTGTGAAATATTACTCAAACTCAATTTAGGGACTTCATAAACTCGAGAGTTCAATATCCTTGATGGAGATATGGAATAGTCTATTTATATTAATGTTTGGTTAGTTCGTTAAGATTTGGATTGGGAGTTTGGCATGGGAATGAATGATGAATTAGGTGTAAGTAGATTAGGTCTTGTTTTTATTCTATATCTTATGATATAAATCATTGTGCTTTAATAGGAAGAAGAGATTGGCTGAGATGAAGGAAGCAGCTAAAGTTTTGAGGTTTGGATCTGTGGTTCCCATTTCAGGATCTGATTTCGTTCGAGAGGTTTCACAGGCTCCCTCTGATGTTTGGGTGGTTGTCATCCTTTACAAAGATGGGTATGCTACATGACATTTCTAAGTTCAAATTACAGGAAATGTTTGTGCACACCACACGTCCCCATATAGTATCTATAAATTACTTGGATGATCCAAATTTGTTTAATTTTATTGTTATGCTTCTTGTGCTGATTACTGAAGTCTGTTGTACTTTATTTTTGATAGCATTGCTGAATGTGGGGTTTTGATGCAATGCATTGAAGAATTGGCTACAAGATATCCTGCAACAAAATTTGTCAAGATAATATCAACTGACTGCATTCCCAACTATCCAGATCGAAATCTGCCCACCGTATTGGTATACAACAATGGAGCAGTCAAAGGAAACTATGTTGGCATGCGTAGTTTTGGACGAAGATGCACTCCTGAAGGTATTTACAAGATTGCTATTCTTATTATTTTTCTAATCTTACTTTTGATCACTGCTGATGCTCAATATATTAATATCCTTTAATCTACTAACAAATTATGTTACCTTCAACTAACTAATACTGTTATTTGTATACTGTAATTAGTTGGATTTTTTCTTAATCTCTACCATTTCAATATCATTCCTATATCCAATACAGTATTGTACTCCATCCGTGGAAGTTTTTGTTCTTTTTTATTCTATTACCATTCATGCCTTGTGAAATCCCTAGCATAAATGAAAACCATATGAACCATGTCTATGCTACCTTGCTGGTAAAATCATACAAATTCTTCTATATAAATTATAATTTTACTTATGGCATTGAATTCATTGATGACGAAATATCAGGTGTTGCATTGATTCTGTGCCAATCGGATCCTGTACTAAACGATGGTCAAAATAGAAACGAGCAATCAAGAGAAGCTGTCATTGAAGGAGTTCGGAGAAAGTTTATCGAGAAAGTTGTCGTCGATCATGAAGATCGTGACGATGATGGTTCCTCAAGTGATTAGCATTTTGTTTTGGCAACATGTGGTTTTCTTTTAAGTAGATCTTTTTCTTCTTCTTTCAATTTACATGAAATTAAGTGATTTTGAATTTTGATCCACCCACAATTTGCTTCTGCTAGGAAAGTTTATGTACTGGTGTTAATGGTGTTGTACTCTATAAAAGTTATAATATTTGTGCCAAAATTGTAGCTTCTTGTGTGATTCTTCATGTTGTACTTCCATAGATTCTAAAACTCCATAGATTCTAAAACTGATTCTAGTACATATCATATAGCTCATTTTTTTATACGAATAACTATAAATTTTGATGATGGAGAGAAGGCTGGAATTGAAGAAAAAGTATATTTACTTTACATATTCTTATTTTGGAATAAAATATGTCCAAAAGAATGAAAGACGGTTGTTCTATATAGTGATAATTCATTCTATAATCTCATAATAGTGAAAATGTTTGTGAAATTAATCAGTTTCTTGCAAATCATGATCAACTCACTTGTGACATTTGTGAGTTTTACCAATTGGGTGGTAGAAACACGGTTTCGCATGCTTTTTGTAATTGACTAACTATGAAGCAACACATTTGGTTGAGTTGCCGTATTTGCGTGTCGGACACATTTTGGACATGACACTTATCTATATTCGTTCGTCCATGTTTTAATAAAAAATAAAAAAAAAGTTCGGACACACTTAAATATTATTACGTATTAGCATATACAGTCTTATTCTTAACATATATTCTTAAAATGGGCTTAAAAATAATATATATCATTATTTATTAAAACAAAATATTTTATATAGTTAAAAAATGACATTAAAAACAGTTAAAAAATTATTTTATATTTTAATGCCAATAAAATATAAAAAATTTATT
>NC_029793.2:763394-768406 GCF_000816755.2 Arachis ipaensis | reverse complement strand
CCAATAAAATATTAAAAATTTATTATAATTTATCTAAAAAATACAACATATTTTATATATGCTGTATCTCCGTGCCTTATAAAATTTTAAAATTCGTGTGTCTGCGTATCCGTATTGTATCATATCCCGTGTCAGTGTTGACTAATTGCACATAGCTCTTGGATTATTTCAAGACTCAATACAAACAAGTGTTGAGTAGGTACATAATTTGAATTATTTCTAGTCAGGACAAATTGGAAGACTTGTTCCATTTCAGTAGTGTTCCCACATGCTGAATTGAATTCAAACCATGCGTATATATCAAATGTGTTCAAACTAAGACACTAGGGTTAGAGAGTGTAAAATAAAAGTGATATATATCAATATGAATAATAGCAAAGTCTATGCAAAACAATAATGTTTGATTTACTTATTTATTTGAGAGTGTTATATTGTAGTTATCGCTCTTTAAGATGATACATAAAAGAGAAAATATAATTATAATTAAACCATATGTTTTAGGACTAGAGAAGGTTAATAAAAGAGCTTTGCCTTTATTTTAATTGTAATTAAACCATATATGGTTTAGTATGTGGTAGTTTCCTTAGTTCTATCTTATCTAGGAATGCCTCATACCTAGGTTGACTATTTCTTCTATATATACCTTTATAATAGTACACTACATGTGATTAATTATAACATATTTCTAATTACAAATAATTTTAAAATATAATTATGTAAATAGATTAAGGAAATGACAAACAAAATATTTTAATTTTAGAAAAAAAAATTAGTAAGTAGACAAAAAAAATCCTATTTTTATACAACTCACTTTTTTCTTTTCAGTTGCTCTTCCTTTCTTTTTTATTTAATAAAAGCACTAAGAGCTTCTTTGGGTGATTTTCTAAGAAAAGATCTTTTTTCGAGATATTTTTTTTTAAAAGATCTTATGAAAAGTAAAAGTAATTTTATGTTTGGATATCTCATGCAAAAAGATCTTTTTATCTATCAATTATGTTTGGGTATAACAATATAAAAGTACTTTTTTGTTTATTTATTACATGAAAAACATCTTTTTTTAAGAAAAAAAATCTTTTAAAAAAAGATGTAAATTATAACTTCTCAAAAAAAATGTTTTTTTTCTAGTACTTTTACTTTTACTACTAGAAATTTGCCAAATACGTTAAAAAATAAAAAAAGATCTTTTTTCATTAAAAAAAATCTTTTTTAATCAAAATAATGACACCCAAACAAACACTAATGAAAGAAATTGATTAATATTGTCTCCTATTTTTTTTTAAATCAACAGTTATTTGTGACTAAACTATTTTTTTTTTAAATGGACAACTATAATATTAAGTTATAAAAAGAATAAAAAGTCATAACATGTGATTATATAGAGACAACCAAAAGTATATGATTATAAAAAACAAGTTATGTTACTATCATTGACTTAGAGAGTTGAGTTGACTAAGTCAACTTTTGCATCTCTTGTCCTATTTCTAATAATCTAAATAAACAAGTAAGCCATAGCGCTTGAACAATCCATTATATATACACATACATAATGTAGTACTTTCAAATGTTATGAGCCAAATAGCTTATTAATTAGAGAATTTAAAAAAAAATGAAGGTGCTTTCTGTATTCCTAATTTCTCTCTGTGCTTTCCACATATTGTTCTCTACTACTCTTATGGTTTCAGAAGCAAGACCCTTGCCACTTAACTTAGGTACGTAATAATATTATTACTAATTAATCAAACATACCGTTTCCTATTTTGGTGTTATATTCTCCTAACATAAACATAGCTTAAATAATAAACTGGGTTGATCGAATAGTCAGCTCATTTGTCTGTTTAAATAAGTGTTAAGGATTTGAATCTCGCCTTATGCATGTAGTAACTCATTGGTCAACACCAGACCCTTAAACAAAACTCAGAATCACGGCGAATTAATCATTGACCTGTCGGGTTGAAGGATACTGTGAGCAACAAAAACAACATAGCCTAAATATTATTAATTCTTTTATGGGTAAATTAAAGTATATTTTTTGTTCTTAAAGTTTGATAAAAATTTTAAAAATATCCCTAAGTTTTGTTTTGTTTCAATTTTGTTCCAAAAGTTTTCGATTTGCATTAAATATACCTCTGGCAGCAAATTTTTAAAAAAATTTAAGATTAATTTAACAATTTCATAAGAATAACCCTCAACACATGTAGACCAAACATAATTTTTATGCATTATTATTATTATATTCTTTTTAAATTTTTTGAAAAATTAACAGTCAAAGATATATTCGATACAAATAAAAAATTTTTGAGACAAAATTAAAACGAAATAAAACTTAGGAATATTTTTGATATTTTTCACAAATTTCAAAAACAAAAAATATACTTTACTTTTTTATTTTATTAAGGAACATATATTAATTAACTAATCAACAAGTATTATTAAAAACTAAGTATGATGTTGTATATATGTTTATGCAGAGAAATGGAGCAATTGGTTAATGGAAATAAAGATAGAGCCTGTGGTGGGAAAATTGTTGCGTCCATCACCATCTCGTTCACCTCCTTCCCCAAATCCTAACCCACCAAAAGGACCAGGAGGAGTTTCATCATTATCTCATAACACTGCCTCAGCTTAATTAATTATTAAGCAATATTATCATGAATATTCATAATTAAGTGCTTATGTATTATTTTTCTTTTATAACTAGTCAAAGGTTTCATCAGTAATAAAAAAAAAAGGATAATTTATTAGTTGTTTTTAATTATAATTAAGTATGTAATTCTAGCTTAGCTAGCTAGGATTTTAAGATGCAGGTACTTAGTTAATGTGTTTAGATTAACGTTTATAAATAAATGTTAGTATGAATGTATTTTTGTAAAATTAATTTTGATTAAAATTAGATTAATGTACTTAATTAGTTGGTTGGTTATATTGTATTTGGTCGTTGTTACGTACTAATTATAAATAATTATACTATATATGGTTTTCAATTTTTAAATAATTATTTACGAATATATAGTATTGCATGGCTATGTTCTATAATAACTTCAACAAAGTCTTGTCATTATAAAATTTAATTTTATTCTAAATTCTAAACTCTAAAATTTTACGAGTAATTTTGAAAGACAAAATCCGTTGCTAAAATTATTTAGTAATCTAATATACAGAATACTTTATATTTTTAGGAGACCACTTCGATAAAGATATTAAAAATGTCTTTTTTTTAAGATATTTATATGTATTATGATATTATTGGATATTTTTATTAAATCGGTTAATAATTTATTTTTTAATAAATCATAATAAAATCGGTTTATTTATAGCAACAATAATAAATCCAATTGTCCGCACTATAATTATCAGATCCGATTTGATCCGACCGATTTACACAATCTAAATTGAATTATGTTTAAATTTTTTGATAAAAAGATAAATATATATTTGATTTTTGTTTAAAAAAAAAAACCATAATCCAGTGTGTTATGTAAATTAATCAGTTTGACCGGATCTGATAACAATTGAGTTTATTGTTATTATTATAAAAAAAAATCAGTTTTATTCTAATTTGTTAAGAAATTTAAAAATAACCGATTCATTAATACGTCCAATAATAATGCGAAACATAAGTGTCTTTACAAAAAGACGTTTTACGCGTCTTTACCAAAGTATCCTCCGTGTTTTTAACTAATCAAACCTCCTAAAAACAGATAATTTATGTATACAAAGTTTTCATGTCTCATCACACTAATAATCAAATTAAAGATTACAAACACAATCACCAAAAGCAGATAATTCTTTTCTAATTGTTACATTATTAATCAAATTAAAGGTTACATAACACAATATAATCACACCAATACATATCTATTGAGTAACTAATCATCCAGATCCAAGAAAGAAGCATTATTATATTATTAATTATATATTATAAGGTAAAAACTCAGATGAATTCGACTTCACGTGAAGTTGATACCTGAGAGTCGTTAGATAAAAATTTAGTCAAATCAGTCAAATTATTTAACGGCTCTCAGATATCAACTTCATGTGAAGTCGACTGTACCTGAGTTTCCATCATATTATAAACATTTGTAAATCAAGCTGAGGCAGTGTTATGGATTGGAATGAAATCCAAAGAGGAGAATTTGTAGGCAATGACATGATTATTGTTGTTGGAGGGTGGTGGTGGTGATGAAACTCCTCCTCCAACTCCTGGTTTTGGTGGTGGATTTACTTTTGGTGGAGGTGGTGTGCTTCTTGATGGACGATTCACATAATAATTATCATTTTTTATTATCCATTTTTTGCTTCCACAATCTATATCATGCATGGATAATTAATTAAATAATTATTGGCTATGTATTAATTAACCATAAAATAGGAAATAATTAATTACAAGANNNAAAATAAAAATCATGATATTATTTCATAAAATTATTTGTTCAAAAACTTTAACATAAAAAAAAAAAACATAAATAATTAGATACTTACTGAAAATAAGTGGCAAGGGTCTTGCCTGTGTGGCTATAAAAGTAGCATGAAGAACACAGAGAGAAATAATAAGAAAGGTAGAACAGATTTTCATGTTGTATATGTATATTATTTGTGAATTAATTTTTATATGGAACTAATTAGGTACTCACTACACTGATCATTTTGGTGTATAAGCTAGTAGCTATTTATAAAGCTCACAACATAATTAAATGATGATACATGCATGCAAATGTATTAAAATAATAACTATATAATAATAAAGAAAATGCCAAAGTGATGATACACGTTTAATAATCAATCATATTTTCCTCCTTAGTTGCTACTTGCTTTATTTTTATGCTTGCTCCACTGCGCCCAACTCAACTTTATATATGTCCACTGACACATTTTGTAACACTATATTATTTTGTTCTTGGATGGACACAATAATTACATTTTAATTATTACTAGAAATATAGTTACTATGACATGTGTTATGTTGTACCAATCATATAAATGTAACTAGAGTGAGACCCGTGCAATGCGCGAAA
>NC_029793.2:759854-763358 GCF_000816755.2 Arachis ipaensis | reverse complement strand
CTTATTTATATAAGAGTTATATAAAACTGCATTTTTATTTTTTTTTTTATTTTTCGTTTTGCATTAATTGCTATACTTTGTATTTTCTTATGTTTTTTGTTTGTTTGTTAAATAAAAATGTTATATTAAATTTAAGAAATCTTTTATAATTAGTATGAGAAATTAAGAAATGAAGAATAATAAGAGTCTTAATATGTATAAGTTGTAAAATATGAATATTTGAAACTGAAATTTTTTATAATTATTATTATAACACTTTTAATGTATGTTTATTACATTTAATTAGTACTTGATATTTCAATTGAATAATAATAGATAAGAGTTTTTTTTTATGTTTTAAAATATTTTATTTTATTAAATAGTGATTGGTTAATTTTTATTTTTTGCCAAGTTATTAGAATTGTTAGTATGACATCATTAGCAAAGAAAAAATGACTTAAATTTATTATAGAGAGAGTTNNTTTTTTGTTAAAGAGTAAAAAATATATATAGCTCAAAATATATGTTTGGTGGTACATGATTGAAAATGTTTTAACCACCCATTGAATAGGAATAACACTTGATCTTGTCATATTTTTATAGGTTAATCCCAATTTGTCAGAATAATATTTATTAATAGCTAGTTTTAAATTGATATATAGCATAAGTTGCTAAACATCAAAACATGTATTACTCTTAATATTTTTAGGGTGAAAACTCAGGTGAAGTCGACTTCATGTGAAGTTGATACTCAGAGCCGTTAGATGAAAATTTAGTCAAATCAGTTAAATCATCTAACGACCTCTCAAGTATCAACTTTACGTGAAATCGACTGCATCTGAGTTTCCACCTACTTCTACTCTTCTAGACATAATAATTTTAATCTATATGCTTTTATTGTAAAGTCATAATAAATTAAATCAAATGTGTTTGATGACTTGATCGAGCTGACTTCAAAACAAATTAAATTATTAAAATAGTGTTCTATATGTATTCTAATCCCACAGTCTATCATTCAGACATCATTGATGTTAAAAAAATACCATGCATATGCTATCTAACATGAATACTAACCAGTAAATATGTCTTATATGGGAGGATGAATACTATTAAAAATGGGACAATTAACCTAACATTCTTTCTTTATAACTTTATAGTTGGGTAGGAAGTAACAAAGAAGCTTAGCTTATATTATTAGTTATAAATGATATATATATAACAACATTCTATTAACGTCTATACATTGAAAATTATTTCAAGGACTAACATGAGTCATGTTCGCAAAGTTTGGGGATTAAATAAAGGAAATTGAAATTTTAGGGCCTAAATTAAAACTCGTATACAAATTCAGGAACCAAATTGAGTATTATCTCTAAAAAGTGATATATAAAAATTTCATTATATGTTATTGTAATTTAATATTTAAATCGATAAAAAATACATCCTATAAAAAATTATAAAATATATAATTTTACTTGTTTTGATTTTGATATTATTTATAACTCTAAATTCCAAATATATGATCCCATAAGAAGTTATATCAATTTTTTTTGGTATTGTTTTAAATTTATAACAAAACCAGTAATATCATATAACAATAATGTAATGATATATACAAGGCCTTCAATGAATTGGGCCTTGGTCCAATTAATAATCAAGCTCAACAATAAAGGTCCATATAAGACTGTGCCAAAAAAAATGTAAAGTAATAAAAAATTTTATGTATATCTTTGAAAGCGAATAATTTAATCCATAATTGCTCCACCGTATTGATGGTTTTTTTTTTCTTATTGATGAATATATTTGGTAAAAATAAATCCAAAATATTTAGTAATAAATTCACATATGTTAGGGGTGTTATCGGTTCGATTTGGTTCGGTTTTGGACCAAAAATCAATCGAATCAATATGTTCGGTTCTTACAGACACACAACCGTTCGATTTGTTGCTTTTACAACAATCGAACCGAACCAATAGCAGTTTGGTTCGGTATGTTTTTTCGGTTTTTAATTCCTAATGAGTAGAATATAAATCACAATAATTAGAGGTTTAAAATAGTCAATAAACTAAAATAATAAGAGTAAAACATTGAAATGATTAGGAGTTGGAGATTTTTGTTGTTAGGTTAAAGGTTAAAATGGTTAAAATATTGAAATGTATGCATATTTTCGATTTGGTTGGTTCGATTCGGTTTTTATCGAGCTAACCGAAAACCAAATCGAACCGATCGATTTATAAAAAAAAAACAAAAAAAACCAATTTTTTCAGTTTTCAAGTCGGTTGTTGTAAGTTTTAGTTCGGTTTTACGGTAATTTTCGGTGGGGTTCGATAACTTACACCCCTAACATATATGTTGAAATATTTTATAAAAGATATATGGATATATATAAAGCAATTTTCTTTAATTTGTTTTCTCGAGGATAATGTGAAGCTTAGGCTCTGCTCTCGTCATGTGCAAAGAGTCCCTACCCAGTAGTTTTTCTTTTTTGATTTTTCCTTTTTTTTTCTATCGACAAAATAAAGAAAATTCAACCATAACCTTAGTCATAAAATATTTGTCTTAATCAATTGTATCATTGCTCCAATGGTCTTATCCAAGTAATCAAATGAGATTTTATTTTATTTTATTTTTCATAAAAGACAAATGAGAAGGACGAAACCAAGGTTCTCACAGAAAATTATTATGAAAATAATAAGTGTGTGATAATGCTAATAATCTGTCCTTAAAAAGTTAGACAAATTTTAACTAAAAAAATTAAAACCATTGATCTGAAACGAAAAAGAATGTCACTTCCATATATATTTGAGTATGTAATTAAACATACAAGATCATCAATTCATCATAACTTTATTTCCAAAATAGGAAAAATTAAAAAAGTTAATGACAATTTGTTTCAATTGTTTTTCCATAGAATAGAAGCAAAAATGATTAATAAGTTGGTAAGATCTACTTTGAATGTTTTGATAGTATTTTTTTCTTTAAAAATATTTGACTTAATTATTTATTCATTTTTTAATATATAATTATTTTTTAATATAATTATTTAATATTTGACTTATTTTACATTATCAACACATATTACAAAATATCTATGATGCATGGACACGGACACGGGACACGATACGACACGGGCACGCGAATTTTAAAATTTTACATGACACGGGACACGCATACATATAAAATATAAAGTATCTTTTAGATAAATCGTAATGATATTTTGATATTTTGTTGATATTAAAATATAAATTAAATTTTTTAATTATTTTTAATGTCTTATTTTAATTATATCAAATATTTAAAATATTTTTTTGTTTTAAAAATATATGTTAAGAATAAGACTGGACACGCTGACACGTGATAGTATTTAGGTGTGTCCAATCGTGTCCGAAATTTTTTTTTTTATTTTTTATTAAGAGATAGTTAGACACAGCAGACACGCGTCTCGAACGAGTGTCGGTGAATATAGTGTCCAAAATATGTCTCACACACAGACACATTAACTCAACAAAGTATCCGTGCTTCATA
>NC_029793.2:747794-759790 GCF_000816755.2 Arachis ipaensis | reverse complement strand
ATTCCGATTACTTTATTAAAAAAAAAGGAAATGAACTAAACTACCACACCTTACACGTCCTAATAAGAAATTTAGCATTTTATAGAATAAATAAAAGAATTCCCTTTGACATAGAAATCTCCACCAAAGTAAGAAATCTAAGCCGTTGAAAAATCTAATCTAACGGTGATATGGTCCCCATGACAATTATGATAACGAGAATCTGACACTCCTTGTTTTGTTTGAGACACATCCAAAGCTAAGACTCTTAGTTGGTCGGAACTTGGAAGATTTCCAAACCCAACACTTCCAAAAAACACCTCTTCACACCAAACAATAACCTCTTTCTCTTTCTCTCTCTCATCCTTCATTCTTTCTGTTGAAACTTGAAAAAACTTTGGTATATATGCATGTGTTGTTGCTTAAGTTCTGAATTTTCACCACCCTTTATTTTATTTTTAATTAATTAATTAATTTAATCAAAGAAGATAAGAAGATATGGTGATGGATGATGCTTTGAATGGCTTCTCTCCTGTTTCCACTCCTACCATTTACTGGAAATCTAGAAAGAGATCAGGTATTTCAATCTAATTTTTGTTTATGCTTTAATTTCTTGCATATAAATATATATATGTTGTTCCTAGTAATAATTTGTTGAATATATAAATATGTGTGTATAAAATCTAAGGCTAATTAATTACTGCTATGCTGCATGGAATTTAATTTGCATATTAACATAATTTTAAGAAAATTTGTACAATTTGCAAACTTTAGTTTTTGGTTGATGAGATTGATTTTCTGTAAATCCTTCAAGATTGTTCATCATGTCTTCAAGAGAGAGAGAGAACGGTTGGGAGTTGGGACTTGAGATTATCATGACTTTTAGGTCACGTTACTTTACTTTGTTTGATAATATTGTCCTACCAACCATTGTCTTTTTATTTAAAATAAATAAATAAATAAATAAATGCTTGTTGTTAATGTTTTAGTATGATGCAAGTTTCTTTTTAATGAAATATTAAGAAATTAATCTGTTGGGTGATTAGTAGCTTATCATAAGTTATCCATATTATTTTTAATTGTGGTTGGTGTAGACATTGATGATTTTTTGTACTATTTTTTGTGATTGAGAATGAAGAAAATGAAGCATGTGGCTGGTGAGAAAGTTTATAAATCATGTCTTTGAGTTGCATTATTTAATTTATTGGACAACTCATCCTCCATCCATCCCTCCCATTTTGGCAACCTAAAAAGTGATCTCTTCAATTTTGATGTTGTCCTTCTCTAAACATGTTAATATTTACCTTCGTATATCCATCATCTTTAAGAATTTAATTTTTATGCACTGTATGCAAATACAAAGGAGTTTTACTCTTTTACGTTGATATTCAATCAAACGATGGTTAGATAATTAACAAAAATTATTTTACACTGACAATACATCTCGAGAGTGTTCGTGTTAGTAGTTGGGTAGGTTACTTGTAGCATGGATGGCCTAACCTTGAAAAAAAAAAGTGAATCACATTTTGTTTAGGTGGAAACTCAGGTGGAGTCAACTTCACATGAAGTTGATAGCTGAGAACCGTTAGATGGTTTGACTGATTTGCTATCAGCTATCAACTTCACGTGAAGTTGACTGCACCTGAATTTCCACCTTTTGTTTAACAAAGAGAGATATTTTTCTCTCTGTATTCATTCTATTATTCCATCCATATGAAATGCCAAGATTTGGTTTAATTTGCTTGTAAAATATGGGGCTAGTAAAATTAAGTGGTTAGGTTTCAACCAACAAAAAATGGAGGTGGAGCCCTTGAACCCTAATATCATGGAAACTGTTTTCCTTTGTCCATTTCACAAAACACAAATTTATTGTGGTTTCTCTCAAGGAAACTTCACTTTAAAGGGAAATAAAAAACAAGGAGTTTGGACAATATAATAGTACATTTTGGATCATTCATCTTGTGATGTCAATTTTCTCCTATTATTATAGCTAGCCAGGTACCAATTGAAGCTTTGCCTTGAAATACTTATGAGCTTGATAAGTAAAAATGAAAATGTTTAGACTTAGAGTGCATAATAATCCTCATTTTACTTTTGACATAAGTAAAATATGTTTTCTTACTGAGAGACAGAGATTAAAATAAATTCCAGTATTCTGTTTGGTGTAAAGTAGAAGACAAAAATTAAAACAAGAATGAAACTCTAATTTAATTTGTACAAAGGATAAAATTGGAATTAACTAATTGAAATGAGGATATTTTAGGTATAAAATATTATTAAAGTTTCAGTCTCCATCTCTAAAAATTTTAGTCCCCTGTGTCCCTACTTTTTGAAGGTACTGAAATACTAAAATTTTAGGGACAGTGACAGAAATTTTAGTACCAATCTCTGAACCAATAAACATAATACTGAGTCTCAGTCTCCCAGTCTCTGTCTTAGTATCTCAAAACAAACGCTACTAATGACTGAATGACTTAATAAACAACTTTTTACATGTTTTGAATCTTGAATTCTCCTATAATTTGTCTAAGCTTTAAAGATGGCATATATATGTTATAGTTGTGCAAATTTTGCTGTGGCTAAATAACTGGCAAAAAGAATGGTAACTTGTTCCCACAGCTGGCTGGAGGAAAACAGAGGTATCAGAAAATGGGGCTGATACATTGCCAAACCAAAAGGAGGTTACTCCTCCGCCGGCACCACCAGTTGCTAGCGAGGAGAACCAGGACTTGACACCAGCTTCCGAGCTTTCGGAGCGTCGAAAGGCCTTGTTTGAACCATTAGAACCTATAACAAATAGTAATGGCCGACGGCTACGACCCTCCAATGAGTCCTTGCTTCCACCCCCTGACTTTGATTCTGCAGACTATCCCAAGGGATGGCTGATCGGAAAGAAGCGCAAGCTTGTCAATGTGGATGTCGTCGAAAGCATGAGAAGGATTGCTGTCCAAGAAATGAACCGAAAGGTACATGTTTACGAAGGATTACCATGTGTTCATAATACGCAGCAGAAAAAAAGAAAGTAATCTTAAAGATCTATTTTGTGCTTAAATTTTATTCAAATAAACAATACTTTAAAGAAGAAAACTTTGTGGTTGTGGGGACATGCATGCATTTATATACAAATCACATTTTTATTGGAGGAATTGATGATATTATTGTTATTTGTCAAAGAAGAGGAACCAAGACTATAACATAAAGGCACTAAAATGAAATGTTACAGAAACTATTTCAAAAGTTACATAACAAGTTATGAGTGTCATTTTGTTAACTTGCAGAAACATTCTGTACTTCACTGACATTTTTTATGATGTTTGTGTTGCAGGACAGGGAAATAGATGGCCTAAATGAACAACTGGAGGAGGATTCAAGAGTGTTGGAGCACTTGCAAATCCAGCTTTTGGAAGAAAAGAGCAAGCGTGCTCGAGTCGAAAGAGAAAACACAATGCTTCAAGAGCAAGTGAACATGCTCATGAACATGTTGCAAGAAGCAGAACAGATGGGAGATGAGGGAAATGATGAACAAATGGGAGATGAAGGCAGAGAGGAACCATAAACAAAATATTCATTAGTTTGTTTGTGTCTTTATTATTAAATTCTTTTGTTTTAGGCTTGTAGATTATGTGACCAAAGTTAGTGGAGTGCTTGTATGGTTTTGCTGCTCATAAGTGCATACATAATAGTAATATATATAAGGGGAAAAAGAAAAGAAGAGTATTGAACATGTTTATTCGTTTGTCTCTAAAAAAAATAATGTAAATCCTATAGATGTTGGTTTGCAGTTAATTTATATGATGTTTTAGTTGTAATAACCTTTTTCTTTCACTTTGCATATATCTTTTTAGGAAAAATATGAGGAGTCAATGGAATATTTGTACAATGTGCACAATGGAGGTTTAGGGAGTATTAGAGATATAACCATTAGTGTTACCTTTTTCCATCAGCCGAAGCTTTTGGTATGAGTGGTATTATGACATAGTATTAGAGCTCTAAATTTGAAAGGTTAAGAGTTTGATCCTTAAAAAACTCCAAAATCAGTTTAAGTTTTTGGGAAGATGTTTATTATCCCTAGTACGGAGGATGTTCATTTTGTAACTCAATAGTACATTGTACAAATAGTCCATTGTCTCCCTAAAGAGATCCATCTTTTTAAGGTAGATTCATTGGATCTTTGATTATTGCAAGCATAAAAGAAAAACACAAGATTATTTTCATCTTTGGATCAGGTTTTCAGGTTTCTTAAGAACTTAATATACTCCTACAAGGGTTATTAATCATTTTTCTCTCCACTGAATTTATATTTATATTACTATTTTTCTTTTAACTATTGGAGGGAAAATTAAATACTATATCAAGGATACATTAATATAAGAATATACCAAATTTTTGTTGATGCTATAAATATTTAATAAAATGAAGCGGAATAAATATTTGACTAAGAGAGCCAATTATAAACCTACAACTACAAGAACATCTACCTAGTAGTAAAAATCATGAAATAAACCCAACAAGCAGCCCAATAAAAAGCCCAACGTATAAGCCCAATAAACTACACTTACCTCCGTGAATTCAACGTTGAAGGCACCAGTAAACAATAAAAAAAATTAAAAACCCTAACCCCAATTCACCAGAATCAGATGTGTGATTTTGATTTTTTTGTATCATTAAATTGAAATGAATATAATTAGAACCAATTAGGATCAATTAGTATTATTTAGTATATCTAAATATTTATTATAAGAGATACGTCTTTATTATTATAATTCTCTTAATACCTATAAATACTCTTTTATATTATATCATTCTAGACAACCTAAATAAATAACTACAACAAAATCAATAATATACAAATCTTTTCTTCAGTTTAGTCTCTTGTTTCTAACACTCAGTCAACTTCTCTTCTGAAATCAGGTTGACAGTTAGAGAGAGATATGGCTTCTGCCGGAGATCAAAGAGGTAGGGATGATGTAGATGATAAACCGAATAAAACGGTGAAAGTAACTTCTTCTGAAGATTACAGCAGTGAGGTGCTTTAAAACCACACGCTTTATTTTTTTTCTTTTTAATATCATATCATAATTTAACTCTTGTTTACAGGGATTCGATGCTCCGGAGGATGGGCCTTCAATACCTGGCGGAATTCGACCCTATGAGATAGTAAATGAGTCTCGCGAGCGACTTTTGTTTCGTTTGGCTAGGGCATGCTTGGACATCTTCAATTCCTTAAATGTTGTGTCTATGATGGTTTTTGCTTTATTGAGTTTTTTTTATGTCTATAATCTCATTCACTAATCATTATTTTTATTCTTGTTAATACTATCTAGGGGGTGGAAAGTGAGCCTCGTAAGATTGTCAAGGTTAATGTCCAATGTGTTCCCGGTGCTCCCCGTGTTGCCGGCCTAATGTATTACATTACTTTTATTGGACACATTCGTCTCTGTGGTTCAGCGACATTTCGTGGCAAAATATTGAAAATGGTGGATGGTTTCTTGGATGTCAAGTTCTGTGACATGGTTCTGGAGGAGGTACATTTTAATTTGTTTATTTTAGTTATGTGTGGATGCATTTTTACTTTGATAATCTGGTTTTGCTTTGTCATTACTTTATCATAAGGTTTGCTTATATTTTTTGACTCATAATTATTTGTGATCGTTAAGTTCCTTGCATGAGTAATCATAGCTACTGCCTATCATAAATCATCGAAACTATTAATGATATTGCTTCTATTTTGTTTTGTTCAAGATATCTCATTTGATTTTTGCTTCATGTTCCTTGTATATATATTGATAATTGGCATCAACTATTTCATAGGTTTGATTAAGTACTGTGTTTAAACATTTCCCCTCTCTCTTTCATGTGGTTAGGCTTTTTTTCATTGATTATTTGCATTGGAGTTAATGTAACATGCTGCTGAGATTCTCTTTTTAATGTATTTACCCAGGAATCTGGTACATCTCAGGAAGCTGGTACATCTCAGGTCTAAGTTGTGAAATCTGAGTTTAGGTCCATGTTCTGTTTGTGTGGATAATTTTAATACTCATGAAATAGTGCAATGTGTATTAGCACAATAGACATAACTGACAGGTGATGTGTACTGTTTCCAGAATTTATGGAATTTGTTAGTGTTCTAGCTTCTATCATTAACTTGCTCTATTAATATAATTTTCGATTTGTGAATGGTGGTTTTGGACTGGAAGTGCTTCAAAATTTTCTTTCAGAATATCAATTGACAAACACTAGAGTTCTGTGTTGTTTCAATAAAATAAATGACCCTAAAATTGAACATCGACAAGTTTTACTAGCTGCGAATTGTCAACTTTGTGGGGACATGCATGCATTTATATACAAATCACATTTTTATTAGAGGAATTGATGATATTATTGTTATTTGTCACTGCTTATTCGATTGCTCCATTATATAACTGAATTCTCAAACTTAGCTGTAGATGAATAACCAGTGGTGATTGACGCATGAAAATTTTATGTTTGAATAATAAGATTCAAGTTTGAAGTAAAGCAAACCAACTTGGGTTGGTCGAGTAGTCAATTTATTCGTTCGCTTAAGCAAATGTCGTGAGTTCGAATCCCGCCTTGTGCATGCAGCAATCCATCAAATACTGATGCAATTATTAGGTTAGGCTGTCCACATTACATCCTTTGGGTGCTTATGCGGGAAAAGAAAGGGTGCCCGAGACACATTTCTACCGACTCACTGTCAAAGAGGAACCAACACTATAACATAAAGGCACTAAAATGAAATGTTACAAAAACTATTTCAAAAGTTACATAACAAGTTATCAGTGTCATTTTGTTAACTTGCAGAAGCATTCTTAAACTTGGTACTTCATTAGTTTGTTTGTGTCTTTATTATTAAATTCTTTTGTTTTAGGCTTGTAGATTATGTGACCATAGTTAGTGCAGTGCTTATATGGTTTTGCTGCTCGCAAGTGCATATATATAATAGTAATATATAAGGGGAAAATGTGAAGAAAAAAGAAAGAAAAGAAGGGCATTGAACATGTTTATTCGTTTGTCTCTCAAAGAAATAATGTAAATCTTATAGATGTTGGTTTGCAGTTAATTTATATGATGTTTTAGTTGTAATAAACTAATAACCTTTTTCTTTGACTCTGCATATATCTTTTTAAGGTAGGTTCATTGGATGTTTGATTATTGCAAGCAGATCAACCTTTCATAAAATCTGGAAATCATACCTAGTAAATAATTGGAAAAATATTGTACCAAGTATGAATTTGATGAACTTGAATGTACGAATCTAATAGTCAAGAAAAGAAGAACACGAGATTATTATTTTCATCTTTGGACCAGGTTTTCCGGTTTCTCAAGAAATTAATATACTCTCTACAAGGGTTTTGAAAGGTTATTAATCATTTTTCTCTCCACTGAAAAATACAACAACGTATATCCCATAGTGTCTGCAAAGGATTCGTCATCAATGTGAATCTCTGAATCCCTGTTGGGTTGGGGTGAAACAAAAAACTGACTGCATATATAATAATATTCACACTGCTGAAGACTACATATGATGATGGAAAGCTGGAAACTATGATGTCTGCATTGCAAACTTTGGTAACACATCGTTGTTACTATGCTATCTAACTTGATTCACAGAATCCTCAGTCATGGGAAACAGAAACTGTGGCAAAGATGCAATCCTTGGAAGATTAAGCAGCAAATCACCAACTGATTCCTTTCTTGCTAAGCCACTACTTCCTTGCTGCTTGTTGCAGCCAGAACCATCACCATCTTGCTGATTAAGTTCCAAATCAATCCCTTTACTCTTGCATTGATTGGTGTTATTGTTATTGTTACTCTCACCACCACCAATTTTTCCATTTGCATCTGCGTCAACACCATCATTACCATTTCTCCTCATTGTGCCTGTTGTTACTGTTGAAGGGTTATTGTTAATGTTATCTTTCTGCAGGAGACAGCAGAGTGAGTTCACCCTTGACATCACATAATGTTCATCTGGGACTGCTGCTGCGAGTTGAGTGTTATCGTTGAACAAGCACTGTGTGAATTCCTCCAAGATTGATCTGCTGAGCTGGCCGTCGCCACCAGCGAAGTTAGGGTTCCCGGATGCCATCTGTTCCGAGATGCAGGTTTCAATGTGGTTAACCAGATCATTCATGGACATTGAAGGGTGAAGACCAGAGAGTTTGATCTGATCCAAATTGCTAAGAATCTTCAGAGTTTCAGCTCCTCTATTTCCTAAATCTCTGACTGCATGGGTGTTTACTGCACATGACAAATAACACTAATATATAAAATCTTTGGGACCACCATAAGCTACTATATGAGTACTGCTTACATGAATATACTCCGTAGTTTAGCGGTAACAATTTTACATGTGTTTTTTAATAGACAAATGAGAGGGACCACAATACAACTCAATCCACCAAGATCAGGATTGTAGGGCAACTTAAAACGTGTAAAAATATTTGCCATAATCACTTGACACTTTAATTATCGACACAATGGATAAGAATATTGGATAAGTTTTCATTGCAGTTTCAACAACCATCAAGCATTTTCTCGTTAACAACATTCTTTATTAATTATTTATAAGTGAAACTTGAAGGTATAAATTAATATAGCTGGTAACTACTACTTTTACCATCAGCAATATCGTAGGAACTTCAAAGAGAAATCCTATAATCATAATAGCATCATACTTAATTCAAATAATAATATGGCATATAAAAGATAATCCACGGCAATTACCTGAGCTAGGTGAGGTGATTTCTTGAGAAACATTTTCAAAAGCTTTCCCAAGATTATGTTCACTTTTTGAGGAAGATGATTGCGCTGCAGACCCTGATTCAACATCCCGTAACCCGAAAAAACCGGCTTGCACGTCGCTCTTTCTGTCGAAAGAACTAGGTTCAACTTGGTCATCGATTCCATTACCGGTTTCGAAACACGGACAGTCCAACACAATCTCGTCCTGCTGGCTCAAATAGTTGAGACGGGGATCACACTGAATGAGCTTCTCAAAATGCTTCCCTAGTAACCCCTGAGGGCACTGCAGAAAATGCCGCCTAAAACAAATCATAAAAAAATAAAAACTTTTGCATCAGCATCAAATACTAATGTTAATTCTGCTTCACCCTCATATCAGATTAAAAGCAAATTAAATCAGAGTAAACCACCCGCTTTATCTGTTTAGTTCGGTAACAATATAGCCCCTTATAGATTGATAATTTTCCTGTGATATTCAAAAGATTATAATGCTTCATTTGAGTTTCAAGTGAACCACCATTTTCGCCCCAAATCATTAGTTCACTGACAAAACAGTCCACACTTTGGGTAAATTTGTCAAGTAGAATCAATCTTTCAGGTACTAAGGAACCATTTTGTCAACAAACTAATTTTTCGAGGTTCAGAATGGTAGTTTACTCACCCCTTATAGGTAGGTACCTGTGCAAACTCGCTTGTCCACCAGTAAAATCTGATGTTGCTTGCCACAAGGTATGCTTCCTTGGTTGTGGATTGATCTCCCTAAAGAACAAGGGTCTTCTAGCCAGCTACAACAAAAACCAACACCAACTACTTAGCAATGGCAACAACACAATGGTGATGCTAAACAAAGATGTAGCTTATGCTTACCACTACTTCAAGTGTTCCAGGGGCATCATCAGGGTAGTTTGCTTTGATAGCCATGATATCAGACCAAGGGATTTCAATCTTGTTCTTAAGACAACCATCAAGCACTTCCCAAACAAGCTTATGCTTAGCAAAGTAACATTTTGCCACCAAATCCCCTTCATACCTAGACTTATACTGCAATAATTAACCAAAATTCCAATTAAATCAAATCTAACAAATAAACAAACTAAAATGCACATGATCATATAGCAAATTATATATATGATACCTCCCAAGTCCCAATCTTCAATACTGTGCCAGGGAAATTAGAGGCCTTGAACTTAGAATCACTGGCAGAAGAAGAAGAAGCAGCTTTGGCACCAGCCTTATGATCTTTCTTACTGGCAAGTGCCATTGCGGAAGCGTTATCATCTTGTTGCTGTGAGAGCTTCATCTGAATCAAATCCAAAAGGGAAGGACTCTTCCTGAGACGCAAACCCAAGGGGCTTGGCTCATCCAAGGGATTGTAAGAACCTGCTGTAGGAACCGCAATTGAATCATCACTCTGTTCCAAAAAAACACAAGTATTTGAATTAGGTTATTCAAAAATTCAAACAATAATGATAATAATAATAAGAGGAATAAAAATTGAAGTTGACCTTAGGTGGAGAATCGAATTTGGGACGCTTGTGAAGAGAAGGAAGGTCATGATCTTCATTGGATTCAAGCTTCACCTTTTTCAGGCACTGGTGGTCGGATCTCATTAGCTGAACCATGATCACTGCTTTCAGGGACGGTTATGTAAAGTTACGAGTAATACGACAGCGTTTTGCGTGTGATTTGAAGATAAGAGGAGAAGAAGACTCGGTTCTTGGCTACTAAAGAAAATGGCGGGCGCAGCTGAACCTCAAGACTTCAATGTTTTCGGAAGTCACGTGACTCAGACGCAACCACAACGTATTTAAAATGACCAAACCACCCTTCAAGCTATGGGATTCTGTTTTAGTATTAAATGTTGTTACTAACAATCTAAAGGGTGGTAATCGCAAGAATTCCAACCATTAAGTTAATCTATATTCTATATCTATACTCTAAATTTCTCATGGTATAAAATAATTGCTTCTAAATATATAAAATAAATAATCAAAGAAAAAGCTTTAAACACAAGCTAAACGTGATTATAGAGGGACGGCCGCAATAGGTTTTGTCCGTTAGTGCGAGGGTAAATTGGGAAACGCGGTGGCGAAAATGAAACGGCGTAGTTTGCCGCCGTGTGGTGTGGGCTCAGAGGCACGTGGCATCACGTGCAAGGATATGGATAAAATGTGGGTCCCGGTTCATGAACCTTCTTGTATTTGTTGTTGTCTTGTAGTTTGCGTAACAGGGTGGAATGGACACGTGTAAGCATCTGGTGGGATTGTTTAACACGTAAGCTCGTGAAATCTATTAGCAGGGGCCCCACCAATTTTGGATCTTTTGGATAATGTAACATGTTCATTTTATTTTTTTTATTTATTTTTATTATGCGTTTCCTTTATCCTAATGGATAAACTTCAGCCTCCAAATTCCAAAGACAATGCTATGTCTAGTTGTCTTTCTGCTTTTCACTTACATAAAAAAATTAAATAAAACGTTTGCATAAATTTTGGCACTAATTATTTTTCATATAGGTCTTATAATACGCACTAAAATATAATTGGACCATAATTTATAAAAATATGCTGTATACTATTATTAAGTATAATAATAAAATTGCGAAAACAAAAGTGTTGGTGAGTTATCTATAATTCTATATGTATTAATAAAATAAGGGGGTATGGGAAATGAAGAGTGGAATCTTTAAAAATGCTGGCATGTTGTTGTCAAGATTAGTAGCATAATAAATTAATAATAATAAATTAATAACTTTGTAGCAACGCCAACAACTTGTTATAACTTGAAGCACACAATATCTAAAATTAAGGCCAAGTTGAATAATTAATAGAATTAATTAATTAATAAAAAACAAAGCAGAAAGTATTAAAGTAAAGGTGGAAGCATAAGAGATGGAGGGTCCTAAAGTGAGTTAAAGAGATGAGAATGAAGTCAAAGTTGTTGGAACATCAAAATGGACTTATTGATGTATTTATTGCTGCCACCGATAAGTAAAGTCAACAAATTAAATCCAAATGGAACATATGCATTACTGTTCAAACAGGTTAACTAAATTTTCAGAATTCTTATTTGCAAACTTTCTTCTGTGAATACCCATTTGATCCTGACAATTATTTCGAAAAGACAATGAGATTCTTAAAAAAAAAATACTCAATTTGATTTATGATTTTTTTTTTAAAACTGATTAGTTTTTGTACCAAAAAAAATAATATTAATTTTTTTTACATAAAAATCTCTTTATCTTTAAATAT
>NC_029793.2:742891-747698 GCF_000816755.2 Arachis ipaensis | reverse complement strand
TACAAAATATTAAACAAATATAAAAAAGTTTTTATTTGAAAAAAATATTATTATTCATGTTACTTCTTTTTATCAATTTAAATTTTTGAGGATAATTTTATTATACTACAAAAGCAAAATCAAATTAAAGAGATAATATCAAGATCAGCTAATTAACTTTAATTTATTATAAAACTTAATCTCAAGCTGGTTGATAAGGCATATGCTTCATATATATGCATGGTGGAGAGATATCAATACTTTGAAAATTATAATAATGATGATTCGGACAGTCACTACAAAAAATCTTGATTAAAATGGCAATAGTATTATGGTAGGTCCATATAACTGCCATTTTTTGAGTTAATTTCGGCGGTTTTAGTGTCCGACGTAATGTTCAATTTCTTTTGGCAGTTATTTTTTTTTCCCCCTTTTTATGTGTTTTAATTTTTAAACTGAGGAAGTAATGCATCTGATAGTGATTAGTGTTGTATTTGAGAAGGGGAGAGTGATGTGATTGACGAACCCTAATCTCTTGTCGCCGTTCATCTTCCACCTCTCTCGTATATCTCTTTGCTGCCGCCCGTTGCAGCTCATCTCCTCGTCGGCGTCGCCACTGCAAACAATGTCGTTGTTGCTGCCTTCAACGAGCTCTGCAGATGCAAGGAGCTCAGAGGCCTTCGTTGCACTTTGCTTGCTGACTATTGCTGGAACTTCACTTGCCATGCAGCATTTGGATTTTAGTGATATGGTTTGCTATTTTTCCAATGCACAATTTTAATTTTGGGTTGCGTATTGGAGAAATCATCGAAATAAATATCTGCAAAAATTGTTTGTAATTATTTTATATTGACAATGACTTTACAGTACTTCCAAAAATTCCTATTGGTTCTCTCATATATTGTTTGATTCTCTCTGCTTTTAGGATTAAGCCTGATGAGAAGTCACTTTACTTGAACCCTTATATGCTTGGAACAAATGTATGAAAAAAATTGAAAAATTTTGCATCACCAACTGTGTTATTTTTTCTTGTTTTCTTGTTCTTTACATGCTTTTGATTGCTTGCTGGTGTTGGTGTTGTAGTGGCAAACATATTATTCTGTGATTCTCTTGCTGGTGTCGGGTTTTTGTACTCGAATAAGACGACGGATCTGTACACATTTGGTGACCAGAGAACAGGTAATGAAGTTGTCACATTTGTTCATCATGTCGATTTTGCTTTGTTCATTACGATCTTGAGTTGGTTGTGTGCTTGTATTTGGGATCTTGGGGTTCCTGAATTTACAGCTGAAGATGCCTATGCATTTCTTGTTAAGTGGTTTGAAAGATTTCTTCAGTATAAGCATAGAGAGTTCTACATTGCTGGAGAAAGCTATGCAGGTGATTGATTGATATACTAGTTTTTTCTTAAAGATTTAGGTTCCTGAATTACATGAATTGATGAATAATTCAGTTCCCTACAATTACTTTTCAGGGCACTATGTTCCTCAGTTGTCTCAAATTATTTATGAGAGAAACAAGGGAATCAAGAATCCAGTGCTAAATTTCAAGGGATTTATGGTGAGAGATTGTAAGATCCATTTTGATTGATAATTTTTGCTATAATCATGGTTTAATTTTCTTATGTTATCATTTTTCTTTTGACTTTTTGTAGTTGATTGGTGTGGAACCAACTGAAAGTTCAGTGCTGTCAGGTGGAAAACCTGGTGAGTTACAACCTCTTCTGTGTGACAATGACTTTCTTGTATTTTCTGTTGTGTATAAGTTCTCCAATGTATGTATATTAGTATTTTATTGTGACACTTGTAATTTCTGGTAACATATTCAGTTAGTGATCAAAGAATATTTGATATTGTCAATGACCTTTTGTTTTGTTTTTTGTTTTTGTTTTGTTTGGTAATCAATCTTATTTGAGGTTTATTCTCATCAGTAACTTATTTCTTCTCAAGAAACAGATCTCACATGTTGGATTACTAGCTTGCTCTGCAGCGATGTGTTAGAAAAGATGCTGGTAAGTAGTTGCACTCCAAGCAATCAATAATAAGTTGCAGAACTCCAAATCACAATGCTTTTATCCTCATGTAAGTGACTGGTAAATGGTTTGGGAATCTATTTGGTTTATAAATAAATTTTCTGGGGTATATAATTTAAAATAAAATATAGAATCCTAATTGAGAAATTGGAAACATATGGAATTTGAAAAAGATTTGTTTATTATAAAAATAAATGATTAAATTGATTATAATCTCGAGGATCTTTTAGCATGTTATGACTAATGTAACCTTTTATTTTGATTGGGCAAACAATTAAGTATTAGATTGACCAATTGTCCTATAAAAAGTTCCAATAGTGTGTATATTTTTGTCGTTTCTTTAGAAACATTAATGCTGAATTGGTAAAATGCATTGTTATGACTTATGATCACCATTCATTGGTTTATGTCAGTAAGAGCTTTTGGGAACTGGACACATACTATTAGCTTGTGGTGCTTGAATCCAGCTGTTGTGTTTAGAGATGTTGCTGATCTTTCTTTATCCTTTTAGTTTTCAATAATGAAGGCATCAATTTTACTTTCTCATCACATGTAGATACTTTCTCATCACCAGCAATGCTTTTTTATTTAAACTTAAATTGATCATGTGGCTGTTTACTTATGATATGATTAAGGTTAGTTCAAGAAATGGATATTAGTATAAGCTTGTGATACAGACTATAAATTTATAGTTGATAGTCCTAATCAGTTACCTCATTTGAAATTTTGTTTTTATTTGAGATAATGGCATGTCCTGTTTAAGATGTATCAATTCCTTTTACCTTTCGCATATTTTTTTCTGCTAACCCCATTATATGATTATGTTTGTTTACTGATAATTCCAATCTCTAAAGGTTAGTCTATTTGGTGTTTAAGCTTAACCGATAATTTCTATGGCTATAGATAATAGTCTTTTAACAGAATTTACAATTATAATAATTCAGTTTAAGTAAAGAGTTGAGTTTTCAGTTTTCTTGCTGCCAACCATATCTATGAGATTTTCGCATGCAATTCAAAATGGCATTCAACCTATATAAGGAGAGTGCAATCTTGCTTGAAAGGGTGGGAACATTAAAACGAGAGCTTGAAGACCAAAAGATCAAGTGCAATTCAAAATACATGAAGTAATCAAGAAAGCATTGATGATGTGAAGTGGACTTTGTTATTATCATCATGTCATTCTCCTCTGGATTATTCCTTATAGTTTTACATTGTTTTATTTAATTTAGAGAAGAAATAGCAACATTTGTATGCCTCATGTATTACGAAACGAGCGAAAGCATAATAAAAAAAGTATATTTTTAAGACTTTGTTTATGAGTTATATAATATTTTGTTTATGGATATTTATTTTTTGTTATTGTAAAATTTTAATAAAAAATTTATTTGTTTAACACTAAAAATGACGGTAAAAAAATTACTTTTTTAACTGATAGAAAATGTCAATTTTATATGGTAAAAATGGCGGTTTATAAATACCGTTTAAACCAACTAAAAACGCCATTTTAATCCGGTAAAAATGGTGGTTTTAAATGCCGTTTTAACTAATAAAAACGGTACTGTCATGGTAAAAACGACGGTTTATAAACGCCGTTTTAACCATCCAAAACTGCCATTTTAACCCGGTAAAAACGGCGGTTTTCAAACGCCGTTTTAACCAACAAAAACTGCCATTTTAACCTGGTAAAAACGGCGGTTTTAAACGCCGTTTTAACCAACCGAAAACTGCCGTTTTATTTGGAAATAACGGCGGTTTGAACCGCCGTTTTAACCTATCAGAAAACCGCCGTTTTAACTCTGGAAATTACGGCGGTTTTCTGAAAACCGCCGTAATAACCAGAATGGCGCTCAGAATTACGTCGTTTTTCAAAACCGCCGTACTTGGTAATAATGGCGGTTCAAACCGCCGTAAATACCAAAAAAAACCGCCGTAATTACCATAATTTTTTGTAGTGAGTATACTAAATAAGTAAATATTCTTATCCATTGATTCTTCTTCTAAAATCCTTATCTTTGCGCTGATGTTAGGTCTGCGTTGTAATTAATTAATTTATTGAATTTAAAAAAGTTAACAGAAGTTGCAACCAATCTAGTGGATCATAAGAGGAAATGAATGTCACAATCTTAATTATTTAATTAATTAATCACAACAATATATATATAAGACAAAACTTTAAATAATTGAATATATACTTATAACATTTTGGGTTTCTAATTTGAATCACACAAACTCATCAATTTAATTTCTCCACTCTTCCATCTTAAGTTAATGGTCAACAATCAGTGCAATTTGAAAAAATTTATCTTTGTATTCTCATTGTGTATGTAATGATGCTAGCTAATAATTAAGTACCAAGATAGAGAGTGACATACATACAATTTAATTTTGTGGCTCCAATTTAATTCAAACCAAAAGAGTTTTATAACATTCATACATCAATCAATCAATCTTTATTTTGAGAACAATCTATACTTTTAGAACAATGATGGGTGTGTATCTTCAAACAACTATTGGCCGCTATTATTTTCCCTTTCAAAAATTTAAAATATAGAGTGAATATCCACTCGATTCCTGATAATGATCTCGAAATGACAACAAGACTAAAAAAAAAACACCTAATTTGACTACTGTGTAAAAAAAAAATAACATTAACTTTTTTTGGCACAAAAACCTTATTGTCCTTTTGAAATAATTGTCAAAAATTGAATTAAATTTTTTTTAAAAAATTTCGTTGTCTTTTGAAATAATTGTCAAATATTATTTTAAATTTTTCTCTAAAATTAGAATATATAACGC
>NC_029793.2:740785-742870 GCF_000816755.2 Arachis ipaensis | reverse complement strand
AAATAATTAATTTTTAATATTATAAACTTTAGCTCGGTGGATTATTTAATATATATTATATTTATCCCCTATGGTGGCATTACTCCTTTTTGTTTTTTGTTTTTTGTTTTTTGTTTTTGTTTTCACAATTATCACCTCTCGAGACTAACAAAGTAGCACATTTTTTTATAGATATGGAGAGAAAAATAGTGTAGGACGTAGTTATTGAGTATATGGATATTTTACACAACTGTGATATTAGGAATAAAAATCGGATGGTCCTATTTTTTATACAAAAATCGGATCCTTCGATTTGTGTTTAAATAATTAAAAAATTTAGAATATACAAATTGGACGGTCCGATTAGTTTAGCCAAAATTTAAATTCTCTCTCCCACACAATTCAGATTATCCGATTAGAAGACAAATTTTTTTTAACAAAGAAATCAGATAGTTCAATTTCTCTTTTTACTGTTTTAAAACAAACTGTCCCACATCTATATTTAGCACCTATATCCTTTACATCTACACACATGTTGCTACCATATCGAAAAAAATGAGCCACAAAAACTTTAAGAGAATATATTGTAAAGAATTATCGAACATACCTATTATTATTATTATAATAATTATTGTAAGAAAAAAGAAGGACGGATAGTGGTTTAACTATGCGGTTCAATGAGACAAATTAAAAGATGATGAGAAAAGTTTTGAATGTCCGAAGAATCATACTTCCTTACTTAACTCGAAAGTGATGGGATGAGATGAAAATGAGAGGGTGCTACTCTCACTCCAAACTTCACTTCAATTCAAACTAATAAATTGTCTTCTAGCTATTAGCTGCATTTTTTTCTTTCTTTAATTTTTTTTCCTTTAAGCAAACTGAAGATATGCCTTCAATATTTAACTTAATTGAAGAAAGATAATAAGGATATCCTATACATATATTTAACAAGTGGCAAATATCCTACAATTTGGGGAAAACGACAAAACACAAGTGTCTAGGTATTCTATTATTATTATTATCTCCGAATGAACAAGACATTCTATACGTAAAATAATAATTATTGATACACACCCTTAAAAAAAAAAATCTTTTGTTACATTAGAAATAAAAGTAATATTGATATAATAAATTATAAAAATGATTCACTAAAATAAAAAAATACTCCACCTCCAAATTATCTTTTAAATCTTAACATTAAAATAATCATTTATATACTTAATAAATTAAACATCTGATATATCTATTGTTTGCGCTTATTTAATATTCTTATTATTGCTCTATATTTTTCTTTGATAGAATAAGGAGACAAAAATATTGGAAGAAATATGCTATTTTCACAATTCAACAATAGTTCAATAACTAATTGAATGTGCTAAAAGTATAATTACGATTAAAAAAAAAGATATATAATATAAAATTAAGATATGTGAACTTTATTTATTTTTTATTATACTCAATTAACATTGTTAGACAACTCTTAAATATGAGCATAGCATATAACGCAAAATATTAAGGAGTTATGGTATTAGCCTATTACCACCAAAGATGGTGAGTCTTCATACAAAAAAAAAAAAAAAAACCATACATTAAAAAACAAACAAATGTTGAGGGCTACCTAGCTAGTAGCTATAACGGGAAATAAGAAATGATTTACAAGTCTAATCTTCATATATATGTAAAGGTTCATGCCTCCCATTACAACCCAATGTGGTAAAGATTATAATAATAGTGTGTGTGTCTATATATATATATATATTCTTTCTAAACTTACTTCTACTGATTATCTCAAAACTAAATTATTTTGAGAATATCTATATTTCTAAGATCATGTAAATAATTCTTTTATATAACTTTTAAAATATATTAAAGCACATTTTTTAAGCCCAACTAAAACTGAAAAATTATTCTAGTGCATTCCATGTGGATGAATTGATATACAATTAAATCTCCACCGTTAAAATTGTAAGGAATGTGTCAAACTCACCAGACACAGCTGTATAAGATTGATAAGTGCATTTTTAAAATAAGTTGTTGTACAGTTGTTAACAACCGATTTACCACTAAAATGAGAAATTCTTAGACATATACAACCGTTGATAG
>NC_029793.2:731453-740595 GCF_000816755.2 Arachis ipaensis | reverse complement strand
ATTTATAAATTTTATAAAGTTTAGGTCTTTAATTTTGATCACACAGTAAAAATAAACACATTTGAATTTCATCTAATTTTGTGATTTAAGAATTGGAAGTTCTAAATTAAATCAAAAGATTTATTGGCAATAGTTAAAAATACGTAAATTATTGATTTTATAAAATATCTAACATGTGGTATAGTACAAAATTATCTATACTTTGTCATTTTAAAATTTAATTACTGTGCATTATTTTGATTAACTGTTTTCAAAGAAAAAATATATAGTATAAATTTTAGAATAAGTAAGAGAAAACCATTGAAATTAAAGTAAGAAGAGAGAATAATAAATAATACTCTCAAAAGAAATTTTCTAATTTGTGTCGTAATTGTTCTTCATAATAGTATAATTTTCTGTGATTTTCATAAGTTTTCTCATTCTTGAATAAAAAAAAATAAAAGAAAAGAAAAGAGAAAGGCGTTGTAAGAGAGAAGACTGAAAGAACTTGTTTTAATTGATGAATTTTGTTTGTTATAAAATATTGAATGCTTGCTACTTTCAAGTTGAAGTTGTTGGACTTCAAAATTTAATTTTGTTATAAAATATTCAAACTTTGGTAGGAGTGAGATTTAAACTTGGATCTTCTAAATATTGTTAAAAAATTTGTCCACTACATCATCTTCACTTTTGATATTATTTATGTCACTAAATTTATTTATTTGATGATTATATTTGCATGCAATATAAATTCTTTCGCTGCATATCATATTGTGATTAATACATGATTTATTGAGGAGTAACCACAGCATCCTTGATAATAATTATATTTAAAGAAATCACATAAATATTAATATAATTGTTGTGAATTATATAATGAACTTACCCACAATAATTTATTATGTTATTCACATATAATTAGATTGAAATAAAAAATATTTTTTACTTCTTAATTAGCCTACAGGTATTAAGAAGTAGTATTTTATTTTCTAATTTTAATACTTTAGTTAATATAGTGAATATTATGTGTGTTAAAATCTTTGCCACAGGTAGATTTTAATGACACTATGATTCATATTTATTTTGATATGACTTGCATTGGCATGTATTATTATATGTTATGAATTTTGATGTGCCTATTTAAAGTTGAATAATGTTAGCATGATTCATTATTTGCAGCAGTAATGATATCTGAAATTGTATCTGAAGTTCATTTGTTAAGTGGTGACAACTATAAAGAATGGAAAGATAAGATTCTCTTTCACTTAAGGTGTGCAGACCTTGACTGTGCTCTTCGTAGGGAAGAGCCTCCAGCACCTACTGATGCTAGTTCTCAAGCCGAGGTAGCATTATATGAACGGTGGGAGAAATCCAACCGTTTAAGTATGATGTTCATTAAGTCTCGTATTTCAGCTAGAATCCGAAGTTCAATTCCTGGTTGCGGGAATGTCAAGGATTACATGAAGGCTATTGATGAACAGTTTGAGTCTTCTAGTAAGGCATTTGCAAGTGCCATAATGACACAATTGTCATCCATAAGGCTTACCGGCGTAAGAGGTGTGCGTGAACACATCATGAGGTTGAGAGACATTACAGCACAACTGAAAGCTTTAGAGGTTGAGATCTCTGACTCATTTCTGGTGCATCTTATTATGAATTCTCTTCCTGCCCAATACGGGCCATTTAAGATTTTTTATAACACACATAAGGAAAAATGGTCCATTAACGAATTAGATGTGTGTGCAAGAGGAAGGAAGGCTAATTCAGGAACTTAGTGAAAGTGCACTATTAGTGACAAATGAGGGTGGTAAAAAGCAAGTTCATAAGAAGAAAAGAAAGGGTATTGCATCCCATCCTATGAAGAAAGAAGGTGCACGATGTTTCTTTTGTAAAAAGAAAGGACACATGAAGAATGAGTGCCCAAAATTTAAAGTTTGGCTTGAAAAGAAAGGTACTAACCTTTGTAATATTATTCTTTCAGTGTGCTTTGAATCTAATTTTGTTGAAATATGTCATGACACTTGGTGGATTGAGTTTGGTGCTGAAATTCATATTTCAAATACCATGCAGGGTTTCATAAGAAAAATGAAACCGATAAGAAGTGAACTAAGTATCTATATGGACAATCGGATGTGTTTACGTGCGGAAACTGTTGGAATATTTAGGCTTGTATTAAGTACTGGTTGTATTTTAGATTTAGAAAAAAAAATTTATATTCCAGATTTTTCTAAAAATTTGATTTCTTTATCTAAGCTTGTAAAACAAGGATTATGTATAAATTTTTATGATAATTCTGTTGACATTATTAAAAAATTTAATATTATTGGACATGGTACTTTAATTGGTGATTTATTTAAAGTCTATTTAGCTAATAATATTCAATCTGATTTTATGGTTATGCATGATAATGATATAAATGAAAAATTCTCCATGTTGTGGCACCGAAGGTTGGGACACATCTCTATTGAGAGAATGAAAAAATTAGTAAATGATAGGGTTTTTGAACCTCTAGACTTTACTGATTTTGATACTTGTGTGGATTGTATTAAAGGGAAGCAAACCAAAAAGTCTCAAAAGGGTGCTAAGAGGAGTTTTGACATATTAGAAATAATTCACACTAACATATGTTGTCCTGATATGTCCTTAAGTGGTCAGAAATACTTCATCTCCTTTATTGATGATTATTCATGATATATGTATTTCTATATGTTTCATAATAAATATGAAGCATTGGACGCTTTTAAAGTTTATAAAGCTAAAGTAGAGAAACAATGCGAAAAGCAAATTAAAATTGTGAGATCAGATAGAGGTGAAAAATTCTACGGGAGATATACTAAAAGTGGACAAGCACCTGGTCCAGTTGTAAAGTACCTTCAAGAGCATGGTATTGTGGCACAATACACCATGCCTGGCACACCATATCAAAATGGTGTAGTTGAAAGAAGAAATAGAACTTTGCTGGATATGGTAAGGAGTATGCTTAGCAACTCCTATCTTCCTTTATTCTTGTGGAGTGAAGCCCTTAAGATAGTTTGCGTATATATTAAATAGAATTTTAACAAAGGCAATTTCTAAAACGCCATTTGAGCTATAGAAGGGTTGGAAATCTAGTTTGAATCATATATGCATTTGGGGTTATCCTGCTGGAGTTTGGGTTTATAATCCACAAGAAAGGAAGTTGGACCCAAGGACGATAAGTGCTATTTTATCAGCTATCCAGAAAAGTTTAAGGGTTACAGATTTTATTGTCCCTCCCATTCAAGTAAAATAGTTGAATCTAGAAATGTAAGGTTTGTAGAGCATGATGTGAAAAATCATCCTCTTAAAGTTGTTGAAAATGATAATGTTTGTCAAACCTCTCCATGTACAAGAGTGATTGTTCAATACAATGCCCATACAGATAGGGTCAATGTAGAACAACCTATTACTGATGTTCCACATCATGAAGATAATATTCAAGTAGATCATACGGTGGAGGATCAAACTCTTCATAATGAAAATGTTGTTCAAGAACATATTGTTCAAGAACAACTTCAAGAAGAGGGAGAACCTGTTATGTCACTATCTTTACAAGAGATTGATGATGCAACATTAAGAAAATCAACAAGAATAAGAAAGCCTGCAATTTATAGTGACTATGTAGTGTATTTTGTTGAGTCTGACTATGATGTTTGTGATGAAAATGACCCAACGACGTTCTCACAAGCAATAGAAAGTCGTAATTCCAATTTATGGCTAGATGTTATGAAGGATGAAATAAATTCTATGGCGGATAACTAAGTTTGGGATATTGTAGAATTGTCTGATGAGAAAAAGGCCATTAGCTATAAATGGGTCTTTAAGACCAAGAAGAATTCATCAGGTAATATTGAGTGCTACAAGGCTTAACTTGTTGCCAAAGAATTTACTCAAAAGAAAGGAGTTGACTACAGGAAAACATTTTTTCCTGTTTTAAAGAAATACTCTTTTCGCATCATCATGGCATTGGTAACACATTTTGACATGAAATTGCATCAAATGAATGTGAAAACGGCTTTCCTTAATGGAGATTTGGAAGAAGAGGTCTATATAAGACAACTCGAAGGGTTTATCTTAAGTGCTGGTAAGGAGTTAGTTTGCAAGCGTAAGAGAGCAATGTATGGTCTTAAGCAGGCTTTTCAACAGTGGTATTTGAAGTTTTACAATGTGATTTCTTTATTTGGATTCATTGAAAATATTTCTGATCAATGTATATATCACAACTTCACAAGGTTAGTGGGAGCAAGATCATATTTCTCATCTTATTTGTAGATGATCTTTTGTTTACAACAAATGATTTAGGGTTGTTACATGAAGTGAAACAATTTCTCTCTAGACATTTTGATATGAAAGATATGGGTGATACATCTTATGTCATTGGCATAAAGATTCAAAGATAAACATAAAAGAATTTTAGGTTTACCTCAAGAAGCCTATATTAATAAAGTTCTTGAGAAGTTTAAAATGTAAAATTGTTCACCAAGTGTTGCACCTATTGTGAAAGGTGATAAATTCTGCGTGCTTAGATCAATGTCCCAAAAAATGAACTTGAAAACTGATAGATGCAAAATATTTCTTATACTTTAGCCGTTGGAAGCCTAATGTATGGTTAGGTCTGTACAAGACCTGACATTGCTTTCGCTGTTAGCATGTTAGGAAGATATCAAAGTAATCCAGAAATTATCTATTGGAGAGCTACAAAAAAAGGTCTTAAGGTACCTTCAAGGGATCAAGGACTTCATGCTTACATATAGACGAACCGACAATTTGAAAATTGTTGGATATTCAGATTCAGACTTGGCGGGATGTGTTGATTCTAAGAAGTCAACATCAGGATACATCTTTATGCTTCCTAATGGAGCAGTATCTTGGAAGAGTACAAAAAAATCACTTGGAGCCACTTCTACCATGGAAGCCGAGTTTATTGCTTGTTTTAAGGCTATATCACAAGGTGTTTAGTTAAAAAATTTTATCTTTGGGCTTAAGATTATGGATTGTATTTCTAGGCCATTGAGAATATATTATGACAATTCAGCTACTGTATTTATGGTTAAGAATAATAGAAGTAGTAGTCGAAGTAAGCACATTGATATTAAGTACTTAGCCATTAAAGATCGAGTTAGGTTTAATGAGATACAGATAGAGCATATTAGTACTAAATAGATGATAGCTGATCCTTTGACAAAAGGCATGCCACCAGGATTATTTAAGGATAATGTTACTAATATGAGTTTATGTTCTGTAACGTCACTTATATGACTTATATTATATTATATAACATATTTGAATATGAAATTTTTATTATTGTTTATTTCTCATTTAGTTAGTATATATGCGCATACATGATTGAGAATGACAAATAAAATTCAGTGAAGGACCTAGAATAAGCATTGGGCTTATTCCTACAGAAATACCATATAAAGAGTTTATTCAATTAGGAGATGTTACATTGTAATACATAAAGGGTAATACTCGATTAATGAGAACCTACTGCTATGATTTGTGTAATTTAATTTGTCTTAATTGTTTAAGTATAGTATGTAATTACAGACTATACGTAATAAATGTTAGACCAAGTAAGAGAATGTTAGAATTTTTATTCTAATTGTGATCCAATTTGTTAATATAAAAATTAGTTTGGGTAGTGTTATAATTATTAATTAATTATATTAGTAGTTGGTCTATTTTTTAATAGAAAGAATACGACTGTTTATAAATTTTATAAAGTTTGGGTCTCCAATTTTGATCACACAATAAAAACAAACACTTTTTAATTCTATCCAACTCTGTGATTTAAAAATTAAAAATTTTAAATTAAATCAAAGAATTTATTAATAATGACCAAAGGTCATAAATGACTGATTTTATAAAGTATCTAACAACCGTCACTAAACTTTCGTGAAAGAATATCCAAATATTATATAATATAATCTTCATATGAAATCGAACTTCGTAGATATGCCATCTAGAGATTTATTTATATATTTTACTATTTCTCACAAATTATTAATATATAAAAAGCAACTCTTAGACTACGTAAGAGGTTGGCTACAAGAATATCAATTCATATTATTTACACCTTACTTTTTAACTTAAGTTTATGCCCTCTCAAATAATCATGTAAATTTTATAAAAAATTAACACTAAAACATTAAATTATATATATATGTTTCTATCTAAACGATTATACAACATTTACTTACTAACAATCTTTGATTCTACTTTATGTTGTTACCTCATTAATTTTTAAATTTACTATTTTAATTAATATATAAATAATATTTTTAAAATTTATTATATTAAATCATTACATCAAAATTAAGCTCATAATATCATAAATACTTATTGAAATCCAAGTAATTTAAACCTAGCTCATGCACAAGTCCTAGGGACGAAAAAATCATTGTTGTGTTCTTATGGTGATGTCAAAAGCCACTGAGAATCCTTTTTCAATCTCTATATAATGATTTCTCTTTCAGCCTCTCCAGCAATTTTCAAGTTGAACATTTTCTTACTTAAAAATAATTAATCATGGCCAAGTTGCCATTATTGTTGCTTATGTGGTGTGTTTCTCTTAACCTCATCATTGAACATAACAATGGAGTTCACTCTTTGGAAGAAAGGATGATGCTCTACCACGTTCAAAGGTTCCGGCGGCAGCCGCACTCACAGCAACAGGGTGGGATTCAGGCATGCATCCTTCCGGACTCAAGTGAGTTTATTAATATAAGAGAAAAAGATAGATAGATCTCTAATTGAGAGAACTGCATTATCCGTCATTAAATTTTTCTAAAATTTTTTTATGTGTCATATTATTATTTCATCAGCTTGGAAACTCTTAACAATGTTCAATCAAACCTACATGCATGCCATTTTGCTTTTAGAATCTTAAAAGGGTAATGCTAGGTAGACAAAAAAAACAGCCAGAATTTGTTTTATTTAGCATTAATTAATTGTCGCAACAATTAATGAATGTTAAATAAGACAAGTTATGGCTGTTTTTAGCTGATTTTCTTTGGTTGCCAAACATTTCCATTATTATATTACCTAATATTACACATACTCAACACAATTTATTATGCGTATTCTAATTAACTTCCTAAAAAATTCATGTCATTTAGTCATAAATATTTATGTAATTTCATCGATGAGTTTAAATTTTTAAAATAAATTAAACAATTTTATAAAGTTTTGGAATAAACAATTTAATGATGCATACTATTATGATCTATAAAATATAAAAATCTCAAATAATTTAGATATTATGAAAGCCAATGTACACTTCTGTATGTGAGTATTGTTCTATATTTAATTCTTTTAAACAGAGTATAATAGAGATAATATTCAATTTGGTCCCTGAACTTGCATGCAAGCTTCAATTTAGTTCTTAAAGTTTTAATTGCCTTTATTTAGTTCCCAAACTTTGTGAACATAATTCATGTTAGTCCTTGAAACAATTTTTAACATACAAACGTTAACGGAACACCGTCGTGAACAGCCGGATGTCACACTAAACTTTGTAAAATGACGCCGTTTTAGTTTTGGTACTCAAATAACCCAAAAACAACATTGTAAATGGTGTTTATTAAAATTTTACCTAATAAAATAAGTGATACGATGCTGTTTTTGAGCTATTTAAATGCCAAAACCAAAACTGCATCATTTTACAAGTTTTAAGGTGACATCTGATAATCTATAATAGCGCTCTGTTAACTTTTTATACTAAAAATCGTATCGGAAACTAATACGAGACACGTTTATAAGCTTTGAGGATTAAATAGAGGCAATTAAAATTTCAGAGACTAAATTGAGACTCACGTGTAAGTTCAGAGACCAAATTAAATATTAACCCGAGGATAATATGTATAATATTATAATAAAAAATATTATTTATACACTAAAATTAGTTACTATATATTTGTATAAATACCTATGTAATTTAATTTATTTTTAATATCTATTTTATTCGAATAGTTAATTTTAATGTATACCGAACATGATTGTATTACGAAACTACAGTAATTTTAATCTAAATTCTTTTGATCAGGACGAAAAAACGCGGCGATCATATTAGAAATGAAGGAGCAAGAAAAGTGTCCACCATCACTAGAAGAAATGAAAATTGATTATTGGAAGAAAAGAATGATACTTGATGATCTTCGTGTTCGTTCCATGCAAAACATGTTTGAAAGAATGACGTCATTGTCTAGTAGTAACCAAAACTTGTTATTAGAAGCTTCAATAAAATCCCAAATTCCATTGAATCTTGGTCAAAACTTTGACATATTAAACTATGTAGTGACTTTAGAATTAGGTAACCAAAAAAGAACAATGATAGTTGACACCGGAAGTGACATATCATGGGTCCAATGTGAACCATGTAAATCATGTTACAATCAAAAGGAATCATTGTTCAAACCATCTACCTCTCCTTCATACCAATCAGTTCCTTGCAATTCAAAACCATGTCGATCTCTACAATTTGCAAACCAAAGAATGTGTAAAAGTCCCACAACATGTGACTATGTTGTTAACTATGGTGATGGTTCCATTAGCATTGGTGAACTAGGTAGTGAAAACCTTACCCTAGGAGACATGTCATTGAACAATATTGTGTTTGGTTGTGGTAGGGAAAATAAGGGCATGTTTGGTTATACATCTGGTGTGTTAGGGTTAGGAAGAGGTTCTTTATCATTGGTGTCTCAAGGTAGTGATAATTTTGGAGGAGTGTTCTCTTATTGTTTGCCATCACCAATGGGTGGAGAAACTTCTGGATCTTTGGTTTTTGGTGATGAGCCTTCAGCTTTCAAGAATCTCACTCCCATTGCTTACACCAATATGCTTCAAAACCCTCTCTTACCAAATCATTACATGCTCAATCTCATTGGCATTGAGGTTAGTTGCTACTACTTCTTTTATGCATCAATACTTCAATAAATATTTTCAATAAATATACATAGAGCCAACTTTTATAAATCTAATTTTAATCAATTTTTTTTCTCTTAAAATAATATTATTTTTCATTCACTTTTTTAAATAAAGATGCTTAAAACGTCTTTTTTTTTAAAATAATTTTTAATAATTAAAATTCAATACATATAATCAATTAAACCGTGTTATTTTTGTCAAAATTATATTAGATAAA
>NC_029793.2:719462-731333 GCF_000816755.2 Arachis ipaensis | reverse complement strand
TAAATTAATTTGTCTGATCTAATTTTAACAAAAATAACAGAATTTAATCAATTATATATATTGACTTTTAATTATTAAAAAATATCTTTAAAAAATAAAGTGACTCCCTTAATTACATATACATATTCTAAGTTTTTTTCTCATGATTTTCGTAAAAAACTATCAATGACTTTGGATATTTTTTTTTTAGATTTTTTTTAATTTTGAATATTCTTTTGATATGTGATTTAAAATGTTCATTTGAATGTTATTATGAATTGAAAATAAAATATTAAAAAAATTTACCTGATATTATTATTTGATAAATAGTTAATTTTTAGTTAGATTCTTTTACAAATATTTTCTTAAATTTTATCGTTTATTAATAAATTATAATATCATTTACTATATAAGCATCAAAGTTATAAAAAAAACTTAGGAGATCATATATATTGAATCAATATAAGAATAATCTTGGGAGATCATATATATTGAATTAATATAAATCTAAGTTTTATAAAATGGTTGTATATGCATATATCATGGTCCATATGATCATATTCATATCTAATACTTGTACCCATATTATTGCATTGGTGCAATGATATATATATAGGTTGGTGAAGTAGGTTTTCGCATTGTTGATGGACGCCAAGTTATAATTGATTCAGGAACAGTGATTACAAGGTTGCCTCCATCAATCTACAACGCATTGAAGGGAGGATTCTTGAGACAATTTCAAGGTTACCCTCAAGTTCCTGGGGTTGCAATCCTTGACACATGTTTTGATCTAACCGGGATTCAACAAGTGAAAGTGCCTACCATAAGAATGTACTTTGAGGGTGATAATCTTGCTAAGCTTAACGTGGATCCATCTGGAACATTGATCATGATTGATGAGGGTGATGCTGCTTCAAAATCAAAAGTTTGTCTCCCATTTGCAAGCCTTTCTCATGAACATGAAGTTCCCATAATTGGAAATCTTCAGCAGAGGAATAATAGGGTCATATATGATTCCAAACTATCTAGGGTGGGTTTTGCAAAAGAAGAATGCACTTTTTCTGGCCTCGTATCTTAGCTTACTCGTGAAAATTCAAGTGCAGTTAACTTCATCTGAAATTGATAATTGACCGTGGTTAGATGACAAGTTAGTTAAACTTATCAAATTATTTAACGATTCTTAGTTATCAATTTCACAAAAAATTAACTGCACTTGTATTTTCACCTTAGTTTTATGTTATAAGGAAAATATGTGACAATATTAAGTGTGTTGATTTTAGAGAAAAAAGACAAATTGATCCCTGACATTTTGGTCTGCGGACATTTAAATTCTTGAGGATTTAAAAATACATATAAGTCCCTAACCTCTTCAAAATCTAGACATATCGATCCCTGAGTCTAATTTATCAAATTTCAAAAACTCTTTTATGTGTGCATCCGTATCAACCAAGTCAGTACAATGGAAGTTACGTTTGATTTTTCTGTTAATTCTGACAAACCCAAGTAAACATTAGGGATCGATATATCCAGATTTTGAAAAAGTTAGGGACTTAAATGTATTTTTAAATTTTCGAAGACTTAAATGTCTGCGGATCAAAAGGTCAAAGACCTTTTTGTCCTTTTTTCTTGATTTTATTTCGTGCATTAATTTGATATTATTGGATTATATTTCAGATCTTTTTAAGATGTGAAAGAATTAATATATGTCAAGTTAATTTACAAAAACAAAAATGAGTATAAATAATATGATTTTGCTAAAATTATCATGATTGATCTTCAAAGGAGAACTGTGTTGGCAAATCTTGTGCCTGTCATTCGTGATTTGATCTCTAATAATTGCTTTTGTGTCATATATGTTTAGGAATAAAGCAATGAAAGCTTGATTATTTCGTAGTCTTGACATTAAACAGAACCTTTTTTTGGAATATTCAAAATAATTTTAGAGTAATAGTAAAAATTATATACTAATAGATATTGAATAATATTTAGTTCATTAATCGAAAACGCAAGGTACTCCGTTGCAATTCAGCCCTATCTTATTGTTGTCCTTTACCTAATTTGTTTAGATTTTATTGTGGTAGCTTATTGTGTTGTCCTTTCTTTCCCCATAATATTGTTCCTTGTGTTGAGTGTTTCTCTTAACCTTATTGTTATTGCAAATAACAATGGACTTCAATCTTTGGTGGAAATGTTACAGAAGAGCTAATAATAAGAAGCCAAGGCCTGCACCTTCCTGGAATCAAGTGACTTAATTAATGAGCACTAAAAAACAGAAAACAAAAAACAAAGTTCTGTATTATTAAGTGGCTTTGACAAATTAAAGTATGGATCGTTTGGCTATTACATATTTTTGGTTGAGTATATTGTCCCAATATCATAACTATAGAGAATTTTAGATATATAAAGTAGATTGTAGATATTGAAGTAAAGGCAAAATGTCTCTATTTCAAGATTTTTTTTTCTGTCAATTCAAAATGTCTGATGGCAGCAACAGGGCCAAGCAATTTAAGATTGCTTCTTGTGAGTTGTGAGAAGTGAGAACTCGTTCTAGAAGAATGTCCCATAAACCCATCTAAAAGTACACTGAAACTTAAACAAGAACATAAGTTTTTATGCTTAACATTTTGAATGGCATTATAATAGACTTCATTTAATTCAACAATGATAAAAACATTTTTTCAAGTACACAAGGACAATGGTGATCATGCACAGCCTAATACAGAGTGATAAAGGTTCAGTAGAGTTTCTACTTAGCTGATCATATCACCAAGATGATGATGACAAACTATTACTTAACACCAAACAACATCAATCTCACATATGCTTAAATTCCATGCCAGGAGTTAATTTTCATTTACTTCCATATATCACTATCATTGACATACAACATCTGCACAAAAGCATTGGACAGTATCTGCTGTTAAAATTGAGACTTGTCAAGACTGTCAAAGTAAGGATGATCGAGTGCTGCCTTGGCAGAGATTCTCTCAGCAGGATTATACTTGAGCATTTTCTGCACGACGAAATATCTAGTATAGTCAGTCCTAAGTTTGTACAGAAGATAAGTAAACGTATTATTATAGCCAAATTGAAGGTAACATGAATTCTAGTTATTTCAAATGCTACAATAGATAATACTTCCCAAGCAACACCTTGTGAGCTACTTCAGATAACTTAAAAAACTTTAGATATATTACTATGCAGAGCACTGTTTAACAAAATGCTATTCAAGTCCAGTCCAGACCAGTTCAACCTTTGAACTAATATTAGAACTGCGAGTTTCTACCGCTATTAGAATGTAAAGTGAGAAAGTGAGAAACTAATCATCTTGCACCCTTGCATCAATAACTTCATTGTGTTTAGGCCCTAACATTGTTGCTTTACAGTTATCTGTCCTCACTTTAGAGGATCCTATTCTTAGGAACTCATTAGAATAATGCTTTTTATAGAGGAACACTAACCGTGAGAAGGTCTACTCCATCAGGTCCCAAAGTTGGCACAGTCCTCGCCAAGTTCTGAGGTTCCCACTTTGGGTAGGTATGCCAATCACGAAGCGAAGTAACTCCTGGCCATTGCTCCTCAGTTGGAGTTCCCAAAATCCTGGAAAGAACAAATTTAAAAAAAGTAGTTAGTATGAGAGTGAAAAGGCAGCAGAAAAATTTTCCTTTTTCCAGAAAGCTATCATTCTTTCCACATAGCAAGCAAGATATGGATGAAATTGGCCACATGCTTTTACTAGGAATGAAAGTTATGAGTCAGTAGAATGATTATTGCAAAGTGATAGTCATACTTGAATATGTTAAGAAGCTGTTGGAACTCAGAATCCCCTGGAAACAGAGCTTGCCTTCTCACCATTTCAGCTGCAAAACCAAATTCAGTTGGGCCAAATCAAGTAGTATGAAAAATCAATTATCAATTATAAGTTTATAATAACTGCAAGATTAAACATGATGTTTGAGAGTTGCAAAATCAATTGCAAAAGCAAAAAATAAGTACATTATACAACTATATACTAACCAAAGATGCATCCAACAGACCACATATCAACTCCAGTGGAGTAATGGGTGGTTCCAAGCAAGACCTCAGGAGCTCTATACCAAAGGGTGACAATCTCATGAGTGTAACTCTTGAGAGGGACAGTGAAGGCTCGTCCAAGTCCAAGATCAGCAATCTTGAGAATCCCTTTTTTCTGGTCAAGGAGGAGGTTCTGAGGCTTGAGGTCACGGTGAAGGACACCATGACTATGGCAATGTGCAACACCCTTGCATAGCTGGAAAAGGAAACTCTGGATTAGGGCAGGAGGGAGTGGCCTTGGATTCGAGCCCTTGCGGTGCGAATCAATGAACTTCTTGAGGTCAGTGTCAAGGTACTCAAAGACAAGGTAGAGTAGGGGCTTGGTGGTGGCCGAGGCCGGGGCCGATTTAGGGACCTTGTCGACATGCTCCACGGATAAAAGGCGTACAATGTAGATAGACTGAGACAGCATCTGAAGGAGGGAGACCTCCCTAAGGGCGGTCGGAGGGACGCCTTCCTCATCCATCTCCAACCGTGTCTTCTTCAATGCAACAATTTGTCCAGTGGCCTTCTCTTTTGCCTTGTAGACTTTGCCATATGTTCCTTCCCCAACCTTCTCCAACTTCTCGTACTTGTCCATTCAGAATCTCAATTAATCAATTCCCTTCTCCTACACCAAACATCACACATAAAAAATAATTCCAATTTCAAATTAAATAGTTTTGAACAAGAACAAGATATGTGTATAAAGCAAGAACAAGAACAAGAACATCAACCACCACTGCAGTAGAAAGATTTTGAGGAATTGTGCATATGATAATTACCTAATAAAGAAACACGATAATAGAACTCCACACATATGATGATATGAATATGAATAAGAATGAGAATGAGAATGAAAATGAAGCACAATCGGAAACACAGTATCTACTATTCGAATTCAGATAGATCCATAGGCGGTTAGAACCTACTTGGGAGAGCGAAAGAAGAACAACGGCTACTTGGTGCTGATGACTGATGGGTAGATCTGACTCTCTTGAGTGCCGCGCCCCCTTTTTAATTTTCAAAATTCTGAACCACTTTCTACGCAAATTAAATTAATTAATTGATTGGGTCTCTAATTTGGACTTCTGGTTTGGGCCTGAGTCCATTTCAGTTTGGGCTAACCCATTTCAAGCTTCTTAACTAACCTGGGAACTGTTCTCGCGAATCGAAGCACGGAAATCTCAGCTATCATCGCGGCCGCCAGAGAAGACAGCCATGGATCGGGTTGGGCATAGTAGGTTTGAAATCCGGATTGGGTTAGATATTGGGCTTCTGTTTTGGGTCTGGGCTAGGTTGGTGGCCCGGGTCCCTGACCAAAAAACAAGTGCTCCAATTTGAGAAGCTAAAAACAATTGACATTATGACCAATGAGGTGCGGCCAAAAACAATTGAGTATGCTCATAGATTATTGACCTAGAATTACAAGCATGTGGTAGCTAGCTAGATATACTTAACCTAGTTCAACTAATAATCTTAAGTAGGGACATGACAAATTATTTGAGGAGTTTCAATTAATTAAACTATATTATATATCAAAGTTTGTTTAACAAACTTAAGATATAGTTTGAATTATAGAAAGGTATCTATTTGATGATAGGCTTGGGGTAAGTTTGGATAGATCCATAAGTAAATGTTTTTTTACTTGTTAACTTATAAAAAGTTATAGCATTAATGTTTGGTGCAATTTTTAAAATCAAATTATAACTTTCTAAAAAGCTATTTAAGTGCTTATGAAGAAGTTAAAAAAAATAATTTCTCTTATAATAATTTTTTTATTATTTTTCTTTTAAAATAAATACTTTTAGAACTAAAAACCAAATACAAAATAACTTATTTATAAGCTACTTTTAATATAAAGATTTATTATTTAAGTTGTTTTTTTAAAAAGAACATATCCTTAATAAAATTAAAAGAGAATATGAATATATAAATAGGAATATCACTAACCTCACCCTTTGTCATAGACTCATAGCCACGCTTAAACATGCTTAACATTGCCAAATAACTTTGCTTTGATTTGTAAAGAATATATTATTATTATTAGCTTTTATTTAGAAGCTAATAACATACCAAAAATCATATGGAAAACCAACAAAAGATGCACGCATTGGCCTATGGACTCTTATTCTTGCGGCACAAAAGCTTAGATCTACGTTTTTTTTTTTTTTTGTAGCAATAAAGTTTAAATATAAGATTAGAGTAAAAGGAAAAAAAGTTTGTAATAATACAGAGAAATAATTATTCTTCTGATTAATCATTTTAATTATCTTACCAGCTTTTAGGGAAAAAAAAAAGAAAACATATGTAAAATAAGATAGTAAATGTAATGTATTCACATTTTTATAAATTATAACCAAGGTTCTAAAAATCAGACCGGTCATTGGATCGCTCTAATTATTGGTTTATTGGTTTATTGGTTCAACCAATTCAACCATAATTCAACCGAAAAAATCGTTTAATAATAAACACCTGATTCTATAAAAATTCAACGAATAGAGCAACTGGTTCTAAACACTCTTCTACTGCATTTTTTACTTCAAAAGGGGATCATAAACTAGTTCTATGAATAAACAAACTACAATGATATGTAGTGCCAAAAATAGGCCAATGATGAAATAATAAAGGGTTTCTCTCTTCAATTCTATGTTCAAGCTTGTGGCGGACCAGAATCAAGAGAGTAATAGTGTTGAAATAGTCTTCCTTCAAGTCACCAAAAAAAAAAAAGAAATAGTCTTCCTTCTTAATTCTTATATACCTCAGAATTTTCTACAAAATGAAAATTGCAACACAACAGTGCAACACAGCCTTAAAACAAAAACAAAAACAACACTCAGAAATTATCACCTCTTCCAAACACAGCCTTAAAACAAAACAGAACAACATTCAGAGTTTGAGCATTAATCACAAAAAATAGAGTTCTGAAACAAAACAAAAATAGCAGAACAACATTCAGAGTTTGAACATTGATCACAAAAAATTGATTTCTGAAACAAAACAAACAATCAACAAAACAATGAAAACAGAATTTTTTTCCTTCAGAAGAAGAAAACAATGAAAACATGAAGCATATAATAAATCAATGATCACCAATATCCAGCAATAATCTCAAAGACAACCATAAATACACAACAACAATTTAGCAAATAATCAAGAACAAGACCTAAATAGAAAATCCAACAAATTAAATGGCAGCAACCTAACAATTTAGCAAATTAAAACAACAGCAGCCCAACAATTTAGCAAATTATCAACTTAACAAGTTCAAGAACAGAAAATCACATCAAAAAAAAAAATTAAAGGTAACGGAAGAACAACAGAACAACAACACAAGAACAATTAGCAAATTAACAAGTTCACACTAACAGTTAAAATTTAACAGAAGAACACTAATGCAAGTGGAATCATCATGCTAATATGTTTTCTGCAAAGATGCTATTTGTCCAGCTAAAATTTCCTCATTATTCTAATTTCACATGCAATCAACTTACTAAGTTTCTAAAAGCTAGAAATAATAAAACCAACCAGAAGTATGGTTAAAGCATTTCATCAAACATGTTGAGTGCGGTAAAATTAAAACGAAATAAGAGAATTCAAAGCTTAAGATCAATGTGATAGGGAAGAGAACATAACTATTTTAACTTCAATTCAGTCTATGAAAAAATCCAAACCACTACCAAATCAAATAGTTACTTATTGTAATAGAAATAAGAAGTTGCAGAGTTTGAAGCAGAGTATTGGTGCTGTGTGAGTGTATTGTCTGGTGGCGGGTTTAGGGAACTCACGGCGAAGACAAAAGAGAGCAGTTCGACGGCTAGGTGGAGCGCGCGGGTTGGTCGCAGAGTTTGAAGCAGAGAAACGTGGCTTCCAGACGAACGCGAATGCGAACTCGAACGGTGAACGGCTAGTGAACGCGAACGGTGAACGCCGAAGAACGCGAACGAAGACGACAGCTGAACGAAGAAGCGAACGTGAACGGCAAACAAACGGCGACGGAAGCGCGGCTGAGCAGACAAAGACGACGGACGCCGAGCTCGAGGAAGCATCCGCGATCGGTGACAGCGAACAGGGGTTGAAGACTTGGAGCAAGAGGGAAGCTAGATAGACGGACGGATGGCGAACTTCGAGTGCGACGGACGGCGGCAGTATGCCACTCCTTGCGGCGGTGGTGTAGGCTTACAGTGCTAGGGTTTTTTGGCTGGGTTTGTGTGATTTCTTTCTGAACGAACGAAAGAAAGGGAGAAAGGAGAAAGAAACGAAGGACCTTCCGTTTTTGTGTAAACCGGCCGAGTTCCGGTTCGATATGACCGGCCGATTCTATGCCGGTTTAATGATTTTCCATCGATTTTCTGATCAACGGTTTTATATGTCTGACCGGATTATTAATGTTGTCGGTTCGAAGTTGAACCGATCCGACTCGCCGATCTAATTTGATTTTTCAGAACTATGATTTTAATACACTAACAATATAAAATATTTTACTTAATCTTTCAATCACATTTATTTTTGGAGGCCACTTCGATAAAAACATTAAAAATATCATTTTTTCTTAAAGACGTTTACATGTGTCATGATATTATTGGACATCTTTATTAAATCGGTTAATAATTTATTTTTTAATAAACTATAATAAAATCGGTTTATTATAGCAACAATAATAAATCCAATTGTCCGCATTATGATTATTAGATCCGATTTGATTCGATCGATTACACAATCTAAACCGAATCATGTTTAAATTTTTTTATAAAAAGATAAATATATCCCTGATTTTTGTTTTAAAAAAACAAAAAAAAAAATCCATGATCCAATAAGTTATGTAAATTAGTCAGTTTGACCGGATTTGATAACAATTAGATTTATTGTTATTGTTATAAAAAATCGATTTTATTATAATTTGTTAAGAAATTTAAAAATAACTGATTTTATGCGTCTTTACGGAAGTATCCTCTTTTATTCTTTTAAATAATTATTTAAGTAATCAATATAAAAAATAATTATTTTCATTAACAATATATTATATAATTAAATATACGTATAAAATTATTTTATATTAATAATTGACTTTAACGACTGATTTTAATATATACACCGTATAATAGCAGGAATTATTGGAAGATTATGGAGAGAGGGGTTAAAGACGGCCACAATAAAAACGCAGAAATAGTTGCCGTCCAAATGGCGAAATGAACGTTTATGGTAGTACCGTCCATTTCCATTTTAATGGATTTTGGTAGTACCGTCCACCATTTCCCCCATCATCCTTCTTATCAAATCCTTTCATTCACTCAACTACCAACTGCATTAACAGCTCATCCAAATTTCTTATTTAAGTCCCACTATTCATTAATTCACACTTTTATAACAACACTTTTTTATGAATTTCTACCCATCAAACAATTGTTACCATTGCTTTCAACGTAGAAATATTTACTCATCAGTATGTACTTCATAAGGGAATTTAATCATTTATTTACGTAAATATTCAAATCCTATTATATAATAGATAAAAATAATTTAATTATTTCCACCGTCATTAGTACTATCTCTGAGAATGTACTTTTATCTATATAATAATATATATTAAATATCACTGTATAAAAATTAAACTAATTGAGAACTAACTCTTCACATAATATAATAATAGAATTAAAAGTTAGTGAATTTCTTTAAATATATATATATATACTAAAATTTGTTAGATTTCTTCATAAAATCAATAATTTACGTACCTCCAGTCATTGTTTAATTTAGAACTTCCAATTCTTGAATTACAGAGAACCAGATAAAATTAAGGTGTATTTTTTTTTGTTCTTGTGATCAGAATTAGGGAACCAAATTTTATAAAGTTTTTGATGAAAAGTGGTGTTCTTTCCATTAAAGAACAGACCAACTGTCAATATAATAATGAATAATTACAATACTATCCAAATTAATTTCTATATTAATAAATTGGACCACAATTAGAATAAAAATTCTAACAAAATTAACTATTAAAATAAAATATACATTAAAAATGATAGTCTCTTAATTAACCATTATTTGTAAAAAATATTAATCTTGTTCTTCATTTAATTAAAGAGATTAATTTTGTGATAATTAATTAATTAAAAAGCAAGATTATTGATAAAACATTTTGCACGTTTTATAAAAAGTAGAGTAACCCTAATGGAAATGGAAATAGTAATAAGAGTGAAGATATGATAGGACGATTTATTAGACCTACTTTTTTCACTCTCGACCACTATATATATTGTTACTAATTAATGCCATTCTTATTGGATGAGACTTGGTCATATATTCATATATAAATATAATAACTCTCTTCCTCAATTCTATATGCTTGTGCATATTAAGTAGGAACAGAGCCACATTACTGTGCTTAATTCTCTCTCTCTCTCTCTCTTCTCTCATCATTCATTCATTGATGATGGCGAAGAAGAAAACCCTCGTCATCAAGAATAATGATAGTAACAGTAGTTCTTCTTCTTCTGCTGCCACACCATCAAAGAAAGTTGTGAAAAAAAGAACTCGCAAAACCATTCCAAGAGATTCACCTCCTCAACGAAGCTCTGTCTACCGTGGTGTCACTAGGTATATATATAGTGCACCGGGAAGTATCGGTGCACCAGTTGTTTTATCTGTTGATTTCAATTAATATATATTATATATATTTTTTATAATTCAGATCAACTGTTAAAATAACTGGAGCACTAGTACTCCCTGTACTTGAAATGTTTCCAATCTTATATCTTATATTATAATTTATTTTTTTTAATGAAAACTTTCAATTCTCTCCCTATATATATCTTAATAACAATCAAACAATATGTCTCTGTGTTTCTGTCTCGACGATTAAGTAATTGTATATGGTGATAGGCATCGATGGACGGGTCGTTATGAAGCTCATTTGTGGGACAAGAATTGTTGGAATGAATCACAGACTAAAAAAGGAAGACAAGGTATGTATGTATTATGTATGTATTTTTTATGATTGTTTTTTTTTTTTTTTCACTAATTATGATGTTATTTTTTGGAATGTGTTGGTTGATGACGGCAATGCTAAACACACAACTGGATGAATTACAGTATATCTAGGTATGATTTTGAGACTTAGCATATATTTATTTTTTAATGTGATAATTTGGTCAAAGTGAGAGTTATTAATAGGAGAATATCGTGAATGTTAATTAATATAATTTGGTTATATCTAAATTGGGGTGGGAAGTTGAAAGGTGGTATAAAGTGGTGGATGATTTTATTGAGGGGTTTGTTATGGTTGGTTAGGAGCATATGATGATGAAGAAGCGGCTGCACGTGCTTATGACTTGGCAGCATTGAAGTATTGGGGCCAAGAAACCATACTCAATTTCCCAGTAATTAATTACTAATTACTTACTAATTTTTATTTGTATTATTCTAATTTCATTTCAAAAGTTTGTTTGATTAATGTGAAATTCATTTGATCTTAGGCATCAAATTATCAAGAGGAGCTCAAGGACATGGAGGGACAGTCTAAAGAAGAATACATTGGATCCTTAAGAAGGTTTAATTAATTACTCTTTTTTTAATTTATTATTATTATTATTTTGAAGCCATTTCTTATGATAATTTCATTGGTGATATGCAGAAAAAGCAGTGGATTCTCAAGAGGAGTCTCAAAATACAGAGGGGTAGCAAGGTACTTCCTCAAGATTCATTGCTTCCATGTTTTAGTGGGATTTTAATTTTTGATTAAGTAATATAATTAACAAAAATGTTATTTGTACACTAAAATTAACTACTAAAATCGGTTATCATATATATTATTTAATTTATTTTTAATGTATATTTTAT
>NC_029793.2:709927-719226 GCF_000816755.2 Arachis ipaensis | reverse complement strand
TTAATTAATTTATAAATGTGAGCGGGCCTACGGCCCATAAAGAGAAGGGAGCAAACAACACTGAAGGGATACTCTTCAAAAATACTATAAATTGATAAATACTTTAATTTGTATTTAGTGTAAAGAGTTAGGTATTATATTCAAAGGCTGCAATTGATATGCTTTTTTCAGTTGAATTTTAAAATTGTAAATAAATTTAGTGTTAGACATTTATATTGCATAAACTATAAAGTCACTTTTTTTTTACCTTAACCACTTTATTAGTTGAAAAAATAAAATATGATCTTTTATTATTAATTTTATAAGTGAGACAAAACAAAATATTAAAAGATTAGATATTACATTTTATTCTCTCAATTAAAAAAAATTGAAAATATCCATTCGTTTAATATTAATATAATAACTTTATAGTCAATCAAATACTTGTTTGACTTTTTACCTTATTTCAAGATACTTTTTTTTAAGGGTTATTTAAATGTTTTTCTAAAGAAATTTCTATAATTTTAAAATAATATAGCTCAAAATAAACTTTATTACTAACTGAAAAATATAAAATTATTTCAAAATGGAACTAAAAAAGTGACTGAAACTTTTTATAACCAAATGAGTAATTTAAATCATGACTTTGTTTGAATTTGGAAAGTGGCACATATGTATAGGAACACATCAAATGCTAATTTTTTTTTTTTTTTGTTATTTTTTTATGTGATATTGACACACACTAAGCTAAACTATTATGGGTTCCAATTTTCAGCAAAGAAATATGAATAGGGTAGAACTTTTGTCAATGTGTGTTGTCTGAATAGGTTCTTTCAACCTTTGATATCCACAAATTCGGTTATTTAACTATCAATATTAATTGATAATAGGACAATAATTGAAGTTGCATCATGATCCAATTGTAACAGTGTCACATTATTAATTATTTATATGCTATACTTTATAGGGTTAATAGTTAAATTAGTCCCTAAAGGATAAGACATTCTTTAAATTCATTCTTGAAAGATTTTTTCAATCAAATTAGTCCTTCAAAGATTGCGAATTAATCATATTTGTCCTTCAGTCACTCTATAAACAATTTTTTTCAAAGATTGATATTGTAAAACATTAATTAATAACATATATAATACCTGATATGTCTTATTGGATATTGACCAAATATGTTTATGAAAATTTATTAATTTAGTCATTTTTTCCAATTACAAAAATCATATTCCTAACATGATTTAGTGACTAAATTGATAGGTTTTCGTAAACATATTTAGTCATCGTCTAATTGAACATGTTATGTGTCATGTATGCTATCAGTTAACATTTCACATCATCAATCGTTGAAAAAAATTATGAGTGGAATAACTGAAGGACAGATATGACTAATTCGTAATCTTTGAAGGACCAATTTGGTTGAAAAAATATTTCAGAGACGAATTTGATGATTAACCCATACTTTATATATATATTTTGTGAAAATTAAATTAATATTATGTATAAAAATGGTGGTAACTAAAATACTTTGGATTTTGATTATAGACACCACCACAATGGAAGATGGGAAGCTAGAATTGGCAGGGTCTTCGGCAACAAATATCTATATCTTGGAACTTATGGTAATTTTATTTTATTATTTAATGTGATCTAATTGTATTTTAAGGTGCATGCACATGGAAATTAATGCTATGCCCTTTTCATTATTGAAATATTCTATTATTATAATTTATAAACATCATAATAATAAATTTTTCATTGAAATATGGCAGACAAATAAGTTGAACTAACCGGGAAAAAAAGCAGAACCAAACAATCTATATAAAGTGACAAATTAATATTGTAAACTAAAACTAGTAGACTATATCAAAATTCAAAATTATTAATGGCAATAACATGGAGTAGATAATATGAATATGGGTTTTCTTTTTGGGAGAGAATGAATATGGTTTATTTTTAATTTTTGTACTAATATTTTGCTATTCTATTTTAGTTAAAAAATTATGGAGTAAATTACTAAAATAATACTTGAAACTTCACATGCTGACAAAAATAACCTAAAAATTGTTAACGACAAATTAGTCTTTGAAAAATTTAAACAAAAAGAACAAAATATTAAATATATATTTTTTAAAAATACTTTAAAGATTAAATTTTGATACAATTTTTTGCAAGTATTATTAAAAAAATAAAAATTTTTCATGTTTTAAAATTTAATAATTGTATGCTAAATGAATTTTTTTTTTATTTTCTATGACCAAATTATTTTGAAAAATAAAAAGAATAATCTAGAGAATAACTTTTTTTCTGAATTTTTTGTACATCTTTTAAATATTTATTCAAATATCGTCGTAAAAATTTTGATCAAATTAATAATTAGTTTGATAAATAAATAAAAATTTTTTTTGTCACTTATAAAAAATATCATATTTATTGATTATTTTTATCACATTTTAAAATCATTTAAGAATTTTTTTTGTTGATAATATCTTTTAATTTTTTTATTTTTTTTTTGCTCAAAGCTTGAATTTTTTGGATATGAAATTGATAATTAACTCAAAAATGATGGGATATATTTAATAATATATTTCCATATCTATTAAAGCATGCAACAAAAAGTATATGTCACCCTAAAAACAAAGGATGGATGAACAATTAAATATACAGTACTTGTTTTTAATTAGGATAAACAAATGGAACAAACTACTTAAGAGATTTAATACTAATTAGGTCACTTAATAGGCTATGTACTCTATGCCTGAAATTTTGGAAATCCATTTGACTATTCCTTCCAAATTCCAATCCCTACCTGAAAGTACCTACTCACTTCATTTAACTATATAGGGTCCCACATATCAAAGCAAATAGTACAATTAGAAAATTCAAAAACATGAATCATCAAATCTTGTTGGTTGGGATGTAGATCACCAAACTTCAACTGCTTAGTAAAGCCATTTAATTTTACATACATGATGACATCATTCTCTCTTAGTGTTATATGTGGTTTGGAGATTGATTTTAATACACCAAACATTACTTTAAACATTGATATTTTTATCTAATTAAAGTCATTCTTTGGTATAATTATTAGGTAATATATGACAAAGATAAACTAGTTTCTTGACAATACATGGTTGACCATCTATGCTATTTTATGAATTTAATTTTATAAATTTATAATATAAAATAAGTTTAATTATTCTGTTGGTCCTATAGTTTTGTAAAATTTTTAATTAGGTTCCTATACTTTTTTTCTTTTTAATTGGGTCTTTGCACTAATTTTTTTGGGTAAAGTATATTTTTTGTCTCTGAAGTTTGACAAAAATTTCAAAAATACCCCTAAGTTTTATTTTGTTTCAATTTTGTCCTAAAAGTTTTCAATTTGCATCAAATATACCCTTGACGGCTAATTTTTCAAAAAATTTAAGACCAATTCAACAACAATTTCATAAGAACAACCCTCAACATAAGCAAATCAAGCATAATTTTCATGTATTATTGTTAGATTGGTCTTAAATTTTTTGAAAATTTACCCGTCGAGAGTATATTTGATGCAAATCGGAAACTTTTGGAACAAAATTGAAACAAAATAAAACTTAAGAGTATTTTTGAAACTTTTACTAAACTTCAAGGATAAAAAGTATATTTTACCCTTTTTTTTTCAATTAAATCCCTCTTTGTAGTAATTGTCTTAATTGTATAGGAACCCAACTAAAAAAAATTGGTGCAGGGACTTAAATAAAAGAAAAAAAATTTGTAGAGACTCAATTGAAAAAAAAATTAGTGCAGACCTAATTGAAAATTTTGCAAAACTATAAAGACGAATAGAGTAATTAAACCTATAAAATATTTTATAAAGCAATTAATGTGTTTTCAAATGTTATGTTTTGAAACAGCTACACAAGAGGAAGCTGCAATGGCATATGACATGGCTGCCATAGAATATCGTGGACTTAATGCTGTTACAAACTTTGATCTTAGCCATTACATCAATTGGCTACGTCCTAAACTCCAAGAAATTCAGAAAAACCCTAGCCAAAATAATCAAGAACAATCGTCTAGTGGTTCCGAACTCGATAATAATCAATTAGTATTTGGTTATGATCAGGCCGGTTTAACCACCAGCGAAACTGGGTCTGAAGACTCGACCCAGTTTAAAACTGGTGGTGAAACCGTGCCAACTTCGGCACTCGAGATCCTCTTAAAATCGTCGAAATTAAAAGAAATGTTAGTACGAAATTCGGTTGACGAAGATAATCTTCACTCTCAAACATCTTCGGAATCAAACCCTACTCCTCGGCGCACATTTCCGGAAGACATTCAAACGTTCTTTGAGAGCCATGATTCCAATCTCTACACTGAAAATGATGACATTATATTTGGCGAATTGGGCTCAATTTCAGCACCATTTTTTCAGTATGAGCTTGATGCTTGATTTGAAGGGGAAAAAAAAAATACTTAATTAGCATGATTCTTTGTTCATCGAAGCAAAGAGGATGATGCTAAGGAACTCAAGAAATTGAAGGGGCCTAGATCAACAGTTTAATTATATCATCGTCATAGATTCTTTAAATTGAATTACTTTACTTTTTCTTTTCTTTTTTTTTCCAAACAAACATATGACAAATAGGAGAGTTTGCAGATTGTATTTGGTGAAATATGGTAATTATTTCTCGGTGGAAATTCAGGTGCAGTCCACTTTACGTGAAGTTGATACGTGAAAGCCGTTAGATGATTTGACTGATTTGACTAAATTTTTATCTAACGTCTCTCAGATATCAACTTCACGTGAAGTCGACTTCACCTGAGTTTTCACCTTATTTCTTACAATTGTTGTGATCTAACAATGCAAGAAGGTACGTAAGTGCTTGACTAATTTTAACATGTTTTTTTTAATTTGTTTATTTTCTCTATATATTCTCTATTACTGCTTTTTTTGTATTTATTTATTTATTTTATTTTATTCTTATTATTATTATTATTCAAAATATAAACTGGTCATTATCCCCTAACAAACGATGTGATTTATGTTAACAAGAAAAAAAAAAGTCAAAAACAAAAAGGTCATCTATACATACATTCAATTTCATGCATATAGTTATATATCTTGATCGGCCCAAAAGGCATGTTAGCATTTTTTGATGCAGAATATTTTTTGTGGGGTTACAAAATAAATATGAGGCACCGTCATTCTTATGAAAAAAGAAACAAGAGATTAAAATGAACATAATCCCAATTTCCATCATAAAAACACCATTATTACCCCAACTACTCACCATAGGGGGAAGTTAGTTGTTGGGAGTTGGAAGGGAGGTGCTATGCTATAAAAATAAAAAATAAAAAAAAAATTTGTTGGCGTTTATGAGATTTATGATTTTTATTATTTTAGTTCTTCAAATTCAAGATTTATTATATTGATATTTGAGATTTATTTTTAGAGTTTCAGATATCATATTTATTTTTTAACCTTTTTTAGTTTTAAGTAAACCAACAAAATGTCAAACTAACTCTAACTTGTCACATTAGATTTAAGGTTAAACGATGTTTGTTCGTTTTGGTACTTAAATAAGATAAAAAATGATGTCGTTTTAGAGAATGAGAAAAAATAAAAGTTTGCACATCATATGAATTTTTTTTTGTTTTTTTGTTTTGTCTTATTTAAGTGTCAAAATAAAACGATGCTGTTTAGTCTTATATCTAAGATGATAAGTCAAAACTAGTTTAATATTTTGTTTGCTGACCCAATATTTAAAAAGGTCCAAATACTAATATAATCATATCTAAATTTTAAAAATTAGTATAATAAATTTTATATTTAAAAAATTAAAATGATAAAAATTATGAATTTAAAAGACTACTTTAAAAATAAAAAAAGGGTTATTATTTAAATTTGAGAGTTCAAAGAAGCTAGAGAATATAACTTTCAAAAACTTTGGCCTAATACATAAAAAAAGAGTAATTGATGAAAAAATTAGGTCACTTATTTGAAAAATAAAAAATTGGTTTAAAAGAATTTTTGACGGTCATTTTTTTAAAAGAATTGGTTTAAAAGATTAGGTCAATAATTTTTAAAAGAATGTCTAAAGATATTTTTTGTTAATTTTTTTTTTCTTTTCATGATTATTAACTATTGAGGGAGGATACTTTAACAATTTGACACTTATATATTGATTGCCAAATATATTTTATAAAATCAATTATTTTTAGTACATCTTTTTTCATATACTATATTATAGGCGAAAATATGATTTGAGTAAAGTAGGAGAGTGTAACGCTCATTAAAAAAAGACATGTTATTAAGGATGAGCCACCACATCATTATGCCATCTTTTCCCTTGATATACATTCTGTACATGAATGAAATTCAATTAGATTTTTAATATCTTAAACTAATTAATTTTGATTTAAATAGTTCGATGAGTAATTTACTAGTTAAACTCCCAACTTAATAATCTGATACCTTATATCAAATTGATTTCTTAATCAATTCTGATAATTATGATTGTGATTATTGTTGTTATAGTGGTGAAGAGTTCTTGAGATAAAAAAGAGAAAGTTAGAAGGATTTTTAAATCATTAACTAGTGTTGGTATAAAAAAAATAGATTTTTTGATTAGGGATGTTTTGACTCTCAATAATTTCGATTACAAGAATCAAACATGGGTGAGTTAATATCGGAGAAAAATGGTACAAGAAGTATCGAAATCGAAAGTAAGATAGTGGACAACATACTTTATGACAAGTCTATTTTTATGACCTATAAATAGTAAAAAATGTGGAAGAGTTCGAGGACTTCAATCAATTAGAACACTAAATCATCACATAAACTCATAAAATTTTCAATCTCCGCAACGCAACAGAAAAACATATAGTACAAGTGCATGTCAGTGTTAGAAGTCAATTTTTAAGAGTTAATATTCAAAATCGTCCTTGAAAAATATCTCGATCTCCATTTTAGTCCCTGAAAGATAAACTTAATCAAAATAATCCCCAAAAGATATCCGAGTTAATCACGTTCATCCTTCCGTCATCTCCCTCGATGAGTTAGCTAACGTCTGCTGACGTGTGACGTTAACTGCCACCGTGACAGACGCCTACGTGGGTCCTACTATTGCTGACAAGGTAGTTGTGAAAACCGTTCAAATCAGTCCCTTAGTGTTTGAACCCTAATCCTAAATTCGACGATAAATACGTCGCGTTCAACAATCAGGGGGCCATATGCTTGGGTAGACCTTGAAATTGCTGGTTTGCGGCGAGGATGGAGGCAGGAAACGGAGGTCGTGGTGGTGATGTGTCGTTTCTGTCGAATGGCAGTAATAGTTCCAGCGTTTCAATGCGAACTAGGAGGAAAACTCATGAGGAATCATGTTTCTGTGGGTTTAAGGCTGTGATAACAAAAATCTGGGATAGCAAATAATCCAAATAGACTATTTCATGCATGTCCAAGGTACCGGGTGAGTGTTGTGAAAAAAGTTAAAGGTTTTTCATCTTGTTTTGTGTTGTTGGATTTTTTTCAATTTTTTGTTTTCTGATTTTTGAATTTGCAAAAGGGCGGTCACTGCAATTACTTTAAGTGAGTCGACGATAATGACTATGAAGGGGTGGCCGAAGGTGGAACAAAGAAAGATTATGGGACTGATTTGCAGGTTGAAAGTGACTATGATGAATGGAGGTTGAAGGTGGCATGGAGATTGGACAACTTGGAAGCTGAAGTTAAAGCATTGAAACTGCTAATAATTTTCATGTTTGTGCTAGTTGTCATTAATGTGATCCTTTGTTGTTTGTTATGTAGTTCCGAGTAAACCAAATTCTGTTAATATGTCATGGTGTAATGAATTGAATGCCTTGAATGAGAATAGATGTTTGCATTTGGTTTTTTAAGATTAAGACCAAACAAACCATCAAATGTTCCAAATTAATCGGAATCACTGTTACAGTAAGATGTATTAAGCCATGAACATAATCAGTAGTTAAAGTACTGTTAAACATTGTGTTGTCATAGAAGGCTAAATGTCACATTGTCTTAAAGATAAATACCACAACAAATTCATAAGGTTTTACATGAGGATACAAACCTAAAAAAAAGGCTAGATTAAAATAAAAGGACAAAATACAACTTTTAATTTTGATAGTATATTTAAAAAATGTGGACAACATACTTTATGGTAAGTAAGATAGTAGACAACATACTTTATGACAAGTCTATTTTTATGACCTATAAATAGTAAAAAATGTGGAAGAATTCGAGGACTTCAATCAATTAGAACACTAGATGACTAGATCATTACATAAACTCATAAAATTTTAAGTCTCTACAACACAACAGAAGAACATAGAGTGCAAGTGCATGTGAGTGTTAAAAATCAATTTTTAACTTGTTTTCTTTTGCTTATTTGATTTATTGTCATTTATTTTCTTATTACTTTGCTTTAATCAATATTTTACCCTTTCATTGTTTTCTTTATTTAATTGTTTATTTTCTTATTATTCTATTACTAATAATTTTGATATAAAATTGCTTTGACATTGTAATTAAGTAATTTTTTAGTTAAGTTTATTCTTTTTCAGACGAGTCATACCTGCTTTTTGATATTTGAGATCTTGATACAAATTTATTTTAACATTACTTGTCGAAATTGACCAAAAAATAAGTGAAACAACTAGTTTATTGACGAAGTTAATAAAATCTAGTTAATGATTTGAGTTTAGAGTATAATTAATATAATGGAAATGACAGTTTTTTTTTTAGGGTATCTCTAATCTAATAAATTAATGACTAATTCGTCACGAATTAGAACTTTATTTAAGAGTTTGTCGTTGACTAACATATTGCTGCATGTAAAATGTGAAATTTAAATAATTAATATTTACTTAAACAAACTAATAAATTAATCACTAGACTAATCCAACTTGATTTAAATAATAGTTTATTGATGTCAAAATATTTAGTATTTAGTAATGTAATATGATTTAAATAATAAAAATTTAAAACACGTGAGAAACGGAAAAAGAGCACTTTTTTTTTTCTTGTAGAGCATAAAAGTATAAAAGGAAAAGTCTAAAATAAAAGTGGCTGGAGGATATGGGTTCCCAAAAAGGAGTGGCTTATGATATTTATAGCCTTTGCTGCTTCGCTGCCATTACGTTGACAACACACCAACAAAACTATAATTACACCACCACCACATATTTTGAGGCATTTTTTTTGTTATTTTTTCTTTTCAGTAAAAAAAAAATGATTGTAAAAAAGAGATTAATTTGAATATAATGTGTTATATGAATTTAATTAGTTTGGATTTTATGTTGTCCCCTTG
>NC_029793.2:708766-709797 GCF_000816755.2 Arachis ipaensis | reverse complement strand
TACTCTGTTTATTTTCAAATATTGTTTTTATTTGAGTTTTAGATGTTTTTGTTGGAGTTAAATCTCAATTTGGCCCTGAAATTTAGTCCGATACTCAGAATGACCCTCACAATTTCGTTGGCCTCAATTAGACCCCCCAAATTTGTAATTATGGCTCTGGCTTGTCTCCTGCGATCATCTTCGTCAGTAGAATGCTGATTTGATACAATTACATTATGGTGGACACTACTTAAACGACGCCGCATTGGTTTTGCGTTCAAATCCTTTAGAAACCACGTCGTTTCAGTTTTTTGTCGGTTAAAACTCTCTTTCTTTCCGCTAGGACGATCATAAGTTGCAAAATATCAAGAAAACCCTTACACTGTATGGTTTTCAAAGGGTTTGAGCGCGAAACTAATGCGCCGTCGTTTAAGTAGTGTCCACCATGTCATGCACTTGCGCTAGATCAGCATTCCGGTGACGGAGATGATCGCAGTGGTAAGTTGGAGCCACAATTATAAATTTGAGGGTTCTAATTGAGGCCAACAAATTTGTGGAGATCATTCTGAGCATCTGACCAAATTTCAGGGGCCAAATTGAGATTTAACTCTAATTTCTAGTTTTAAATAACTTTTTTAATATAATATTCAATCATTGGCTAAATAGTGTTGGCTCTTAATACTTTAAGTTTTTTTAAATATATGTGTAAAATATTTATGTAAACAGCATACCCATCAAAATTAAATCTTCATATATTTTGATGATTGTGATTTAAATTGACTTTACATGCATGGTATATATATAATGTTATTACAACTAACCTTTGATGGTAACAAGTTTGTCGTTTAAATATAAAATACATTTATTTTGTCTGTAAATTGAGGCAATAGAAAAAGAAACATGCATCCAATGCAAATGCAATTTGAGAATGGAGACGAATCGTCTACTATTATGACTGACATTTTTTTAATCAAATTCTAGCTTCTTCTTTTCTTATTTACTTTGATATATTTTATTTTTTATTATTGAACTTTGCCATATTTTATTCAATA
>NC_029793.2:705727-708563 GCF_000816755.2 Arachis ipaensis | reverse complement strand
TTAATAAAAATAATAAAAAAATAAAAAATAAATTGTGTTTTTTATTAAATTTTTATAATTTTTTATTAGAATTAACATAAAATACACTAATTTAATATATTTGAATATAATATTTTTATTCATATCTCATTTGTTAAATATTATTTTGTATTTTTATACTCCTATCTCAACGTCCCGCAGTCATATATTAGAACTGAATTGAGTGATTTATTAAAAAGAAAATCATCATTGTCAAATGAAAAAGTAAGAAAAAGTAGGGTGTGCATGGTCCGACCCGCCCCAAACATTTTAGGGGCTATTTTTGTGTGATTGCATCAGGTCTAGGGCCGGATAAGGGTCTAAAAAATAGACCGGTCATTATTTCGGGTCGGGTCCGGATCATGGCTCAGGTCACCCGAAATCGGTCCGGTGACCCGGTCATCATACACAATTAATATTTTGTGTTATTAGTGATGGATGATGGCTATTCTTATGTGAAATTTAAGTATTATAAATCTTAATATTCTGTGTTATTAGTTATTATAAGATTATAAGTTAATATTTTACACTTTTATGTTTAAAATGCATAAAATTTTAGACTAATGGATAATATTGTGTTATTTATATTGATTTAAATATTTGGTGTGATTGGACAATATTAGTATTGATTATGGTTATACTTTAGTTTTAGAAAATAGTTGGTTCTTGTTATATTTTTCTAAGTGAATTTTACCATGTCAAATAATGGTTGGAGTCTTGGAAATTTGGATATTTTCACATGCTAGCTTATAAGAAGGTATCAAGGTAATGTAATGTTAATGGTTCGGTTCTTACCTAGTTTTTACCCGGTATAATTGTGGCCCGAAAATGTATAGATTTCATCGAGTTTAGGGCCGAATTTGGGTCTAATAAATAGACCCGGTATATATTTCGAGTCGAATTTGAGTCACATCAAACCCGATTTCACCCGACTCATGCACACCCATAAAAAAAAGAATATGTGATAGGCATTGCCTATAATTTCATCCTTAGATAGAAATATATAGGGTTAGTTTTTGTGCCGTACAATATGTGATAACCATGCAAATTCGAATTTTTCATCCTTATATATTACGTAGTGGACTAAACTTCTTCACTAGCTCCTTATTAGTGTGTTCCAGCTTCATTGGATTGACGAGTAGTGAAAATGAAAAATAGAGAATCACTATCACTATTAATGACAACCAATAATGGTGCAAAAAAAACTAAGGTTTGTGAAGATGGAACCTCCCCCGTAAAGGATCGGAGCATAGTGATTTCTGGATGATGGAACCTCCACTACTGTGAAAGACAAGTTCTATCTCTCATACTTTGTAAGTATTTGAAGAATAGTGTTGGAAACATTTTAAGTCCACTGGGAGTATCGGTGCTCCAATTATTTTAACCGTTGATCTGAATTATAAAAAATATATATAATATAGAGGAATGCTAGGGGGTCAGTAATTTTGGTATTTTGTAACCATCAGTGTTTTTAATAGTGTGAGATTATATCTAATGGTAGAAGATTACTCACTTTTGTTTTGATGGTTAAGTGCTGGCCAGAAAACACAAAAATTGCTGGCTCCCTAAACTTTTTCTATAATATATATTAATTGAAATCAACGGTTAAAATAACTGGTGCACCAGTACTCCCCGATGCACTTGAAATGTTTCCAATAGTGTTTATTATTAAACAAGAGTTATTATTAGGATGTTAAAATATGGGCCACATTATAATTTTGTGGTAATAATAAAATATGTGTTAATTATATGTGTATGAGAATTGACAAGGTAGGTATTTGAAAAGTAAGCTTCTTAGGATATTTGTCAAAATTAAAATTTTTAAAAATATTAATTTCTTTTTAGTACAATGTATTTTTTATGAAAAAAACTTAGATGACTAATACTTTGTAAGGATTATTCTATTTTATGTTATTTTTTCTTATATTGGCTACAAAATTTGGTCATGTGACATACTCTTTATGAAACTCTCTACTATATGTACAATTTATTCATTTTATTAATAGTAATAATAAGATAATTAGGTTTCTTAAAAATTTTGTAAAAGACTTATATTATATAATATAGATCTTTAAGGAAAATAAAATACCAAGTAAATATCCATGAAAATATTTTGTAATACTTATAGATTTCTAAAGACAAAAAAGTCCATGAAAAATCGCAAAACTTATAGTTTTGGAAGAATGGGATGGAAGACTGAGAATGATGAATTTTATATTACGTTGTAATTTTTTAAAGACATATAAGGGTTTGTTTGGGTGAGTTTCTAAAAAAAGATTTTTTTTGAGTCATCTTTTTTCAAAAGATCTTATGGAAAAATAAAAGTAATTTTATGTTTGGATATCTCATGCAAAAAGACCATTTTATCTATCAATTATGTTTGGGTATAACAATATAAAAGTACTTTTTTGTTTATTTATTACATAAAAAATATTTTTTTAAGAAAAAAAGATATTTTAAAAAAAGATATAAATTACAGCTTCTCAAAAATTTTTTTTTTTATTTTTCTAGTTCTTTTACTTTTACTACTAAAAATTTGTCAAACACACTAAAAAATAAAAAAAAATATTTTTCATTGAAAAAAGATTTTTTTTAACAGAATAATGGGCGCCCAAACAAACGTTAAGTGTTGCAATTTATATGATTATGGAAGATTGAGAATAATATGTTCGGTATAACATTGCAAATTTGCAATACTTGTGCTAATTAAGTAGTCAACTGACTCAACTCATTAGTTTATTTAAAATAAATGTTTGTGGTTTAGATATTATTGTAAATAATTTTAAAAATTATAATTATTTAAAAAAATTATAAATTC
>NC_029793.2:700850-705333 GCF_000816755.2 Arachis ipaensis | reverse complement strand
CTAGTCACAAAAAAAATCTATCTTATTACACTTTTATTTATTTGTCCAAAAGTAAATAACACAAATTGAAAAAAAAAAGTCGACGACAAAAATTATCTTTGTATAAAATTATACTATTTCGTTTTTATTCTTTAATATCTAATATTTTTTTGGTTTGAGCGTTATTCTCATTCTCCAATGAGTATCGAATTCAAGTAGAGGTGAACGCGGATCGAATTGAATCGGATATGGACAAAATTTTGATCCAATTCGCACTAAAATTATCGGATCGGATTGGATTTAATATCTGTAACTTTTAAGTTTGGATTCGATCTGATATATCCGCAAAATACATAAATATTTTAAAAACTTATTTTTATTTAAAAGTATCAATGAAACACTATTTTTCTACTCTTTTAAACATATTTACTCTTAAAATATTATTAAACATACTTTTTTAAATAATAAAAATAAAATAATACAACATATATGATCATTATTAATTGAAATAAAACATAAAAAGAATATTTACTTATTTTTTTATTTATTTTTTGTGGATCTGTCGATATGCAGATACCTACATGAAATCCGCAATCTGATCCAACAACCTTGCAGATCAGATCTGATAACCTTGCGGATCGGATTGATGTTGGCAATTTTCGGATCGGATCCAAATAAATACCGCGGATATGCGAATCGAATCCGATTAATGAACACCCCTAAATTCGAGAGAGATGGTTAAAACTTAAGAGATACAAATCCTAGTTCATTTGTGTCGATTTGTATTGGTATTCTTTGATATCTAATATAAAATATTAATAAATACATAACATTTAACAATACTTAAAAAATATTTTCCAATTACTAACTAATAGGGTTGGAAGTAAGACGAGTTGAGTCGAGCTAGATCAAATTCAAGCTCGACTCACGAAAATTAAGGTTATCTCACGGCTCGACTCATTAACAATTGAGCCTATTTCGTAAGCTCAAACTTGGCTCAACAAAAGCTCACGAGTTGGCTCAAATAATAGGAACATAGTTTATAATTCTATATCAATAAATTATAACTTATATATATTAAAAAATATTAAAAAATAAATTTAATATATTATCTATCTATCGATTATAAATTTTTTATTTATGTCCTATATAAAAAATATATATAAAAAATAATTATAAAATTTTAAATAATTAAGAACATTAATATATATGTAAATTATAATATATATGTAAAATTATATATTACTATTATATATAATCAAGACCGTTCACGAGCTAATGAGCTGAACTTATCCAAACTCAAGCTCGTCTCATTTAATTCATGAGTTCAAATCTAAGTCAAGTTCGGCTCACCAACTCACAAGTTCAGCTTATCAAACTATTAATGAGTCGAGTTCGAATTGGCTCATAAGCTGACATGACTCACTTCTTCAAGTCCTACTAACTAAGCCCTTTTATTAATCACTAAATTTCCTAAAAATAAAAATAAATTATTCTCTCATCCGTAGCTTCAACAACTAAATAAATGAAATATATAAGTAATATATAAAAATATTTGTAAGTGTCTGGCTCCTAAATCATAATAGTGACAAATACCCTTCAGATTCAGAATCTGCGCCACCATGGCATCTCGGATTCCCGCCACCACCACCATCACAAAGGTGGCTCCGGCCGTTATAGTGGGCGGAGGAAGGGTCGGCAGGGCCTTGCTGGACATGGGCACCGGCCAAGACATCCTCGTACGGAGAGGGGAATCTGTCCCTTTCGACTTCCAAGGACCCATTTTGGTCTGCACTAGGAACGATGACCTTGAAGCTGTTCTTCAATCCACTCCTCCTTCTAGATGGAACGGTAAAGTTTTATCCTTTCAGTCTTTCACGCTTCACCATTTGGTTATTTGAGGTACATTGAAATTGGACATTGATATGCACACCAAGTGTTTGATGATTGTAGCAATGCAGAAGCTTTGTGTCCCTGTTTTTATAGATGCACACCAACTATTTGTATTATGTTCCAGCTACTAAACGCACCCTTGAAGTCTAACTTTTTGTTATGTATTAAGGATGTTACTTTTCCTATTTTATTTTCTTTCGCAATGTTGGTTTTTTTTGCTTGCTTGCTTGTGCTTTGATGATGGTTTTCATCATGTGGATTGATGGGTTGATGATGGTGGAGCAGATTTGGTGTTTTTCCAGAATGGGATGATTGAGCCATGGCTTGAGAGCAAAGGGTTGAGTGATGCTAACCAGGTGTTGGCTTATTTTGCTATTTCAAAGCTTGGAGAGACGCCGATTGATGGCAAGACCGATACCAACCCCGAAGGATTGACAGCTGCATATGGCAAGTGGGCTCCTGCCGTAGCTGAAAGGTTACATGCTGGAGGCCTCTCTTGCATGGTATTCATCATGAGTTTAAGTTTGAGGCGTCTCTTGTTCAATTATCATGTATTATATTATAATTTTGGTTGGGTTAAGCTTTTTTTTCTCCCGCTAACTTTGGTTGGTTGGTTGGTTTTCTTAAAGATTGAAATTAAAACGAAATATTTGCACATTTGATAGTGTGATGAAATATCAGATGCTGATCTTTGTCTCAAAAGCCAGGTTCTTGGCAAGGAAGCATTTGAGAAACAGATGTTAGAGAAGCTAATATGGATTTGCTCGGTCATGCTTGTTGGAGCACGTCATGGTGGCGTTTCTGTAGGTGTCGTGGAGAAGGAATTCCGCTCTGAAGTAAGTTATTTATTTATTTATGATATCTTTTAACCAAAGATAATAAAGGGCAGGGGATGAGAATGGAACACAGGATCTTAGGCTCTGAAGTAAGTTTTGCAATTGATATTTTCTCAAACTTTTTTCTAATTAATTTAATCATTAAAGCTGTCTTGATTATGAATTTTGAGAGTCTTAGCACATGTCATGTGTAGAATAAAATTGTGTAGTTGTTCATCAGAATCAGCTAGTTGGTGATTGCAATCAGTGTAAATTGTAAAAAAAGAAAGAAAGAGAAATAGATTTATGATTTTGGGTTTGTCGTGGAGTCTAAGAGTCTGTGTCCATAATGGATTTGCTGATGCCGAACAGCATGCTACTTTGCACCATCATATGAAATTCTAGAGCTACAAATAAATATGCATAAGAACTGTGTTTTTAGATTTACCTAAAAATTGTGGCATAAAAGGCAGGCCACGTTCCCACACAAATAAAACAAGAGTAGTAAAAAAAAAAATAGTGAATATTTTGAGCTAATATGTATGATGTATTGAACTGAAAAAGTATACAATCAGCACTGACTTTGATATCTACACTTTCAGTTTTCTAGCCTTGTAGCAGAATTAGCATCAGCTGCAGCAAATGAAAAAGGATTAACATTTGAAGAAGCCATGGAAGACCGCTTATGTGCATATTCTCGGGCTGTTGCCCACTTTCCCACGGCAGTTAAGGAGGTATAATATAACTAATTGAATTAATATTCAGTTCGTATACCAAAGGCGTATTACATTTGTTTTTTGGATAATGTAAGGGTAATACACTTGTCACCTCCTTAAACTTTCTGCCATGTATCCTTTATCTCATAAACTTTAAAAACATACTTATAAAAAAAAAAAAAAAAACTTAAAAAATATGTAAATCATCCCCAGAATTTTTTCATGCACAGCTTTACCCTGTTGACAATTTCTCCATCCATCGCAAACAAAGTTCAATGTGTCAAAGTTGCATACTTAGAAAGTTTAGGGCATTGATTTCCACAAATACTAAGTTTAAGGGCTATCCTGCATTTAATTTGGGTAAAGGCACATTTTTAACGTTTAGGAGCTAAAATGCAGAGTATGTAAAGTTTAGGAGGATAAACTGCAATTCACCCTATATAGAACCCTAGTACCACTTTGCTAGAATGTGTGATACAACACAACTATCCTTCTTTTGAGTCAGTCATGAAGTGAAAACTCAGCAAAAAGCTAAGCTTTATTCAAATGATTACAACACATTTGAGTGTCACTAACTATTATTTACACACTAAGGTTACTAACTAACTCACAACAATGTTTTCTATGGCTGCAGTTCAAATGGAGAAATGGTTGGTTTTACTCTCTTTCTGAGAAAGCCAAGGCACAAAGCAAGCCAGATCCATGCCCTCTGCATACTCAATGGCTAAAAGAGTTAAAAGTTGTATAAAAGAAGCTTGAATTCATATTATAGGCTTAGGCTCTTGTATTATTAGAATTGATATGTTGTAATTGTATTAGGCATGGCCTTTATTTATTTATTAATGAAATTAAACAAAATAGAAGCTTGAAGGCTTGAATTCCTGTGTTCAATTCTTGTTGATCAAATGAATGATTGAGCCATATAAATCAGTATCATTGTTCTTTTTACCCAAAGATAGATAAACTTCATTAACATGAATAGAAGATTACAGAAATTAGTATTATTAGTTTATTACTTACTAAAGTAAGTTTCCCTTCTTTTTGGTTTTTTTTTTTTTTTCATTATTATTTTTTTTTTAA
>NC_029793.2:700492-700845 GCF_000816755.2 Arachis ipaensis | reverse complement strand
ATATAAAATAATAATAACAATTAATGATTTAACTATCTTGTATAAATTTAAAGAACGCAATAATAATGATAATGATGATAATGGGCATGCACGTTGGTGCAAAAGATAAGAGGGAGTTTCCAATTTGAAGTTACGTATCCAAATCCAACTTTTTTTATTTGTATCTAAGTATAACTATTTTCTAATAAAAGCTTTTTAGGTATAATTATTTTCCGTATATCTACTATAAGAATAATAACCAAAATATTCACGTATAGTATCTCAATCAATTTTCTCGAATATATAATAAAACTATGTCACTATTTTAAAATAACATACCAAATCAGTTTCTAAAAAAATTATTCAAAACATTT
>NC_029793.2:693489-700470 GCF_000816755.2 Arachis ipaensis | reverse complement strand
TTTAATCTTTAATAAATTTTAATTACCAAATCAATTCTTAATTTTTTATTTTATTAAATATATTAATTTTCACGTCAAAATTTTGATAAAAAAATTAGACAAATAAATTCTTATCGTTTATTTAATAAAAAAAATATCAATCCTTAAAAATTTTAAAATTTTGAAGATTAGATTCTTATTATAGACTGATTTAAAGTTTAAACTACTCTCTTTCTTTATATACTAGTATTAAATTTGTGCGATATACGGACTTATATTTAAATTTGATATAATTGATAAAATAACATTTTATAATCATAAATTTTTTGATACTATCATCGTCATTATATAACAAGGTGAAAACTCAGGTGTAGTCGACTTTACGTGAAGTTGATAGTTGAGAACCGTTAGATGAAAATTTAGTCAAATAAGTCAAATCATCTAACGGTTCTTAGCTATCAACTTCACGTGAAGTCGACTGCACTTGAGTTTCTACCATATAACAAACATATTGAATATATTATTTTATATATAACAGTATAAAATCCAAAATATTCTTTAACCACACAAAAAGAGAAAAGGACAAATAGGTCCCTGACCTTTTGCCATGCGGACATTTTTGTCTTTGACCATTGAAAAATACTTTTAAGTCCCTGACCTTCACAAAATTTGGACGGATCAATCCCTGACGGAGGCATTTGGACGGATCAGTCCCTCACAGAGGCATTTGGACGGAGGGACTGATCCGTCCAAATTTTGTGAAGGTCAGGGACTTAAAAGTATTTTTTAATGGTCAGAGACGAAAATATCCGCGCGACAAAAGGTCAAGGATCTATTGGTCTTTTTCTCGCACAAAAAAAACCTGGAAAGTTACCCTCACTCCTTCCTTTGATCAAGAAACAAAGAAGGTTGAGTTTTATTTTTGTAAAAGTACAAATTTACCCTCGAGAAATTTCCCATATTGTAACAAAAAAAACGTTTCTTGTTTGGAATGAAGATTGTTTCTTGAGTTGGGGAAACCAGACAAGCCACAATTTTGTTGCGGCTCTCTCTTCAATCTCTCTCTCTCAGACTCGTTGGTAGAAAAACACACACAAAACACAACAACACACTACTACTCTACAAACTACAATATTCAACCTTAGATTTTCCGAGTGAGTTGAGTGATTCTGACTCACCAACATATATATAACAGCACACACACATCACTCTCTCTTTCTCTCTTTCTCACTCAGCACACTCTCACTCTCACTCACACTCACTAAGATTTTTTGCTTCCCTTTTTGAATCCTTGTTGATTTGGTTGGACAATCTCCTCTGACTCCAAACAAATCTCCAGATTTCACCTCCAATTACTCTTTCACTTTCAGGTATCAATTCTTTTAACCTTCTCATTCTCTTCCATTTTCCTTACACTTAGATCCTTCACATTCCCCCTTTTTTCCCTTCTTGGTACCCTTGATTTTTCCTTCTTTACTGCAATACTTCTACATGTGGAACATGCCCTTTTCCTGTTTCTTGGAAAATTTTGTTTTTTGGGTTGAGAAAGTGCCTCAGAGCTGCAAAACTCTTGTTAAAGTCTGAATTTTTATGGACACATTGCTTATGTAATACTGAACTCAGAGAAGCCTTTGGGATCACTAACTCAATCTTCTTCTAGATCGTGTTCTTTTGCTTTCTTCTTGCTCAAAATAATGATGTGTGCTTCGAATTTGTCTTATAGGGTTCAATGTGCTTGATTCCAGTGCTCTTTTATGAGTTATTATTAGTAGTTAATTTTTTCTTCAAAATTTTCGTTTTATTCAATTTTATAGTATTATGTGCTGGTTTTTCTGCTTGATTGATGGCGAAAATGGCAGTGGAAGCTTCTTTTCTCTATTTTTCCCCTTTATAATATATTTGTTTTTTATTTTTCAATTCTGGGGGTATCCATTATTCTACCCAAATTAAATGCCAAGTTAGAATTAAAAAATATTTTAGGGCTAAAGGGTTTACTTGTTCCATATAAATTTGGAATAAATGGATCCATGGTGTCTTGTTTCCGGGTTTACAGATTGGCAAAAGCTTGGAAAAATAGAAGCTTGACTTTTGTCTTTACATAGGGTTGTCATATTCAACATTTCAACTCTCTTGGATGCTGATGTTGTGTGATGTTGGTCTTTTCACATATTGTAGGATTTTGTGGGAAAAAGATGTACCACAACAATGTCATAGTAGACATAGCTCCGGACTTTAGGTTCCTTGGTGCTTATTTTAATTTATTTGTTGGTGCCTCAAAAAATTGTTCTACTAGTGGGATCTTTTCTGTATATTAAAAAACTTGTCTTAGTATTCCCACCTTCATTTTTTTTTTAAATAATCTAAATCTGGTGTAGTTTTCGATTGACGATGCATGTAAGTTTTGGGTTGGCTTCTGATAAATAAACACTGATGGAGTGGTGTGCTTACAGATGTGTATCAGTGCTCTATTTTGTAGGTGTGTACTGATTTATGAATCTATTGTGTATATTCTCATAAATAAAATGTATTATGTATATTCTTGGGTGTTTCCTATTCATTCTGTTGATGCATTGATCTTATGCTAATGCCATGGGGGAGCTTGGTATGTGAGTACATGTTTTGAAGGTGCTAGGAAGTTGAATAAAGCTAGGAAGTTGAATATCATATACTTTAGTTGGTCTTACTTAATTATACGCTGTTTCTCTGATGGAAAGCGCTTGTTTAATTTGCTTGCTTTTATGTGGGAGAATTGTTCATTCATGTTTTTTTGTTGCCTATGACATGTGGAATGCTATGCGTTCCCTTGAGTGATGTAATCATCCCTCGTGCATTATGCCGTGCTCCTATCATGATGTTTATGAACTTCATTTGTTTGTTGGCTTTTCTTTTATCAGTTTACATTGCCGTGTTTCGTAACCTTTCCATTATGAAGCATTAAAACTTGTTGCAAGCTGATGGTTTTGGTTGAATTATACTTAATCCTTCTTGCTATTAACATTATTTTATTGGTTGAACTTTCAGGATTTCGTTGACATATTGACTTGTCTTGTTCGGCACCAACTTCCAGTAACACTGTTGTGTGTGAGTTCTTGAGAGACCGTCTTCCAGATGGGCTCCAGAATTCCATCTCATCAGCTCAGCAATGGCCTCTATGTATCAGGCCGGCCGGAGCAGCCTAAAGAAAGGACTCCAACTATGACCTCAACGGCTATGCCATATACTGGTGGAGACATAAAAAAGTCAGGAGAATTGGGAAAAATGTTTGACATCCCGGTTGATGGCTCCAAATCTCGGAAATCTGGACCAATAACTGGTGCTCCTAGTCGGACGGGGTCATTTGGAGGAGCCAGTTCACATTCTGGACCAATCCAGCCCAATTCTGCTGCTCGGGCAGCCTATACTTCAGGTCCAATGACTTCTGGGGGCATGCCTGGTTCAACTTCGCTAAAGAAATCCAATTCTGGACCATTGAATAAGCATGGGGAACCTGTTAAAAAATCTTCAGGTCCTCAGTCAGGTGGAGTAACACCTATTGGGCGTCAAAATTCTGGACCTCTGACTCCTGTTCTTCCAACGACAGGTCTTATTACATCTGGGCCTATATCGTCTGGCCCTCTAAACTCTTCCGGGGCCCCTCGAAAAGTCTCTGGTCCTTTGGATGCGACAGGTTCCATGAAGATGCAAGGTTCTGCTGTAGTTAACAATCAAGCTGTGACGGTTCTCAGTCAAGGTGATGAGTATTCCTTCAGGAGGAACTTTCCAAAGGCGATGTTATGGTTATTAATTCTGCTTTTTGTGATGGGTTTCATTGCTGGCGGTTTTATTCTTGGAGCCGTAAGCAATGCAACCCTCCTTATTGTGGTTGTGGTTCTCTTTTGCTTAGTTATTGCATCTTTCACTTGGAACACTTTTTGGGGAAGAAGAGCTATTATGGGTTTCATCGCTCACTATCCGGACTCCGAGCTCAGAACTGCTAAAAATGGACAATTTGTGAAGGTTTCCGGGGTATGCTTTGCTTCTTTTCCTAGCTAGTCCTGGAAATTGTGTCTTCTTGTGTTGTGTGTATATATTCCTTTCTGATTTTGCTTTAAATAAATTATGCTTAACCTGATTTTCAAGTATTTTTAGCTTTTCTCCTATTCAAACAGTGGTTCTTAAAGATGTGAATGTTTAATAACAAGGATATTTGATTGTGAACCCAATTAATTTCTCAATCATTAGAAATTGCATGACGGCTGTGGCTATCATCATACTCCTAGGAAATAGCATTACTTGAACTAGTTATGTAATCTACTAACTTGTAAGATGTCGGTAAATATGCATATTAATAGTGAAACTTTATTATTTGTTTCAAGATGTTAGTAACTAATAGTTGAAAACTAGAGGACTGTATTATGTATGGAAAGCCTTTCATTCAGTCTTTTCACTTGTTCGAAACAATCCAATTCTTTTCATTGAATGAGTTTTGGATGATATTTAGATGAGAGCATTTTGTTTTATGTTCCATGTTAGGGTGCTTTGATGAATTTCGTGTGTCAATATGACAACATAACTATTCTACTTCACCCATGCCTCATTTTTCCCAAAGTAGTATATGTTTTCCTTGTTCGCTTCATCCATTTATGTGAATGTGCATTGATTAGTTTTTCTTGTTCATATATTTTCTATTATAATATGCTTGAAGCGATAGTAATCAAATACATTTGGCTATGAAACATGAAGGTTGTTACTTGCGGCAATGTGCCTCTTGAGTCATCCTTCCAGAAAGTCCCTAGATGTGTATATACCTCGACAAGTTTGTATGAGTATCGAGGATGGGATTCAAAAGCTGCCAATCCTACACACCGCCGGTTTACCTGGGGCCTTAGATTGCTTGAAGTGAGTTACTAAAAAAATATCATTTGGGTTAGTTATGATGGGATTTAAATACTTTGTTGGCTTACACAATTTTTGTCCTTTTCAGGCCTTAATCGGCATGGCATCAAATCCATATTTCTCCTTGTGATATAAAATATATTTTTTAATTATTGTTTTTAAATTATTGAGATTATCATGCTTCAGGATGAGTAAGGCATTGGTTTTTCAGTTGTGGTATTTTTCTCTCCCTTATTGAGTGATTCTAATAGCTTTGAAAGTTGAAACTGATATTGGTAAGATCATATTTACTGATCTGTTTATGGTATTCTGTTTTGACTATGTTTACTTGGTTGAAGTAACCAAGACATTGTTAATTGAGAAGTTCATGTTATAATATAGGGTTAACTTAAGCCACTTTTGTATCATTAATATCATGTGTTGAATCTAAAAGAGTCACACATTACTTTGTTTTCACCATTTTGACTGGAATATCTGTGTATGTCATGTGACATGTGATAGAGGCGTGTGGTTGACTTTTACATCTCGGATTTCCAATCTGGTTTAAGAGCACTGGTTAAGACGGGGCACGGAGCAAGGGTGACCCCTTACGTTGATGACTCGGTTCTCATCAATGTAAATCCAACCAAAGAAGAACTGTCTCCGGAGTTGCTCCGTTGGTTGGGAGAGCGAAATCTTTCAAGCGATGACCGGATCATGCGCCTGGAAGAAGGGTAAAAAACTTTTCTTTTGTGTTAAGACATGGTTGGTTGTACTTATTGAATCTAAGCTCAAAATATTTGTATTCAGATACATCAAAGAAGGAAGCACGGTAAGCGTGATGGGGGTTGTGCAGAGGAATGAGAATGTGCTTATGATTGTTCCTCCGCCGGAGCCGATAACTACCGGTTGCCAATGGGCCAGGTGCATCTTCCCGGCTAGCCTCGAGGGCATCGTTCTAAGATGTGAAGACACGTCGAAAACCGATGTCATACCAGTTTAACAGTTTGTGAATTGAGAAGGAAGTTACTGCAGAATCATCTAATTGGTGTTCTTAGAAGAAAAGTATTCTTTTACCCTCTATTATTAGTGGTGGTGGGATAAATATATATACACTCTTTTATAGATTATTATTGATTAAGATGACAAATTTGTGTGCTTTTATAATTCCATTTTATAGTTGTTGTATAGCTTTAAGGCTTTTTCTTCTAGGCTTTGTAAACTTTGGTTATGTTTGATGATGCATGTGAAAATTTAGTTTCTTACATGTATGTATGAGCATATTGTGATTATGCTAACTTGCTAAATATAATACAAGCTTTCAAGTGTTCCAGATTTTTTCTTTGTGCATTTGCATTGAGTTGTTGCAGTGTGTGGTGGATTAGAGTTACCGAATGAAAAAGTCTATGAAACCAATGCCTTTTTTAAGCCAACATTCTAATAAATTAGTCAATTTTATAACAAAATATTAAAACAAGAAAAAATTAAAATAATTAAAAAATTCAAAATTTAACAAAATAAAGTGAAAAACCCAAAACAACTCTTGACAATTATCTCGAAAGACAACGAAGTCATTGACAAAAAAAAAACCAACCTAGCCTCTGACAATTACCTCGAAATGACAACGAGGTCTCTGTGCAAAAAAAAAAGTCAATATTATTTTTTTTGATACAAAGACTAATCAGTTCCAGAAAAAAAGATCAGGGACCGGATTTGGTGTTTTTTTTTTCTTGGAGACCTCGTTATCCTTTTGAAGTAATTGTCAGGGACCGGATGAGGTATTCACTCAAATATAAAATATCTAAAATCATAAAAAAAAAAAAAATCTGTAAATAACTATGAAATCGCAATAAAGGTCCTGCGGATTAGCCATGCACGTAAATTGCTATCCCTCTCTAAGAAACTGCTGAAGAAGTGTAGCGATTTACAGAACCTCTGTGGCGATTTTTATAATTATATAAAAAATGTATTTGCGTATACAATTTTCAAAAATTATAATCCAGTAAATTTCATTCCCAATTAATTTATTATGATCATTTGCCCTAAAAATTAACTATAAAAAACATTTGACATAATACTTTTATTTTTAATATTTTATTTTCATCTACTTTTAAGTTTTAACTATACATGTATGTTGGCAGAAAGAGG
>NC_029793.2:681931-693215 GCF_000816755.2 Arachis ipaensis | reverse complement strand
TTTTTTATTAAAAAATAATCTATCCAAAATATAAATTTTGGTAAATTTATTTGTCACCGTCCAATGAATAAAGCAGTAGGATTTGGATCTTCTAAATTTTAAATTTCACTTTAAAGAGTAAAGTTTGATCTTTCACCTTTAAATAGTTTTTCTCTCATATTTTCTCTTGGTCCACTTATAAAACAAATGATGAGAGATCAAATTTTATTCTCTAAAGTAAATTCAAAATTTAGAGGATCCAATTCAAAAGCATTCCAAAGCAGTAAGATGAGATAGTATTGACAGATTGGAATCTATGTTGGAGATGAAAACCGCGTGCTGGTAAAATGGTTTATGCAAGAGAGTCTGAATCCCCAAAACAATCATAACAGATCTGAAATCTCGATGCGAATGGTTAGTTAGTTAGTTAGTTAGTTATGGTTCGGGCTTCGTCGGTGAAGGTTGGGTCGGCCAAGCTCGTTGTTATCTGCGTCGGCCTCTTAGGTTTCGCCCTCGTCGCCAACTTCCTTTGGCTCTCTTCTTCTGCTTCTTCTTCTTCCTCCTCCTCCCATTTCATTGTTCCCACCACCACCAACATTACTATAGCAAAGCACAACAATGATGCTGCTTCTTCTTTTGGAGGAGAAGGAAGAGTGCTGGCCGCGGCTTACGCCGATTTGCCAGCTCCTCAATTGAAGTGGCAGAAGATGGCTTCCGCTCCTGTTCCTCGTCTCGACGGCGCCGCTATTCAGATCAACGATCTTCTCTTCGTCTTCGCTGGCTACGGCACCATTGATCTTGTAAACATTCTTTCTTTCTTTCTTTTTTTTTTTTTTAATTGAATTCAACGAATGTGGCCTTGCTTTGTTTAGTTACTTTCTTTTTCAGTTGTAGTATTTACAGTTAGATTCACTTAACGGAATTTGATGAGCTGGCACTTTAGTTAGTTACTTGCAGTTGTTGGAGTTTGTTAGTTAGTTGGATGGAGCTTCATATTAGATAGGGAAAAACGAGGCTTTTTTAGGGTCCTGATTACATCATTCAGAGTTCAAGCATTGATGCACAAAGTTGCTTTAGCATTTTTATGATCAGGCTATAGTTGGCATTACTGATTTGTATGCCTAAATGTTTTGATTGTTCATACTTTTCAGGTACATTCACATGTTGATGTGTATAATTTTACCACGAATACTTGGGGAGAAAGTTTTGCCATGCCAAAAGAAATGGCACACTCACATTTGGGGATGGTGACGGATGGAAGATACATATATATTGTTACTGGACAGTATGGACCGCAGTGTAGAGGTCCTACGGCTCATACATTTGTGCTGGACACTAAAACAAGGAAATGGAGGGATATGCCTCCCTTGCCTGTCCCTAGGTATCTACCATGTGGAACTGTAACACTTTTATCATTTCTTGCTAGTCTTTCTTTTTAGCATGTTTCGAATTGTTGCGCAAAATTTAATATTCTAGATAATTTCTCTGATACTGTAGTCCTTTATGCATCCTCTGAGAAAGGTAGAGCCATTATATTTTGCACTTTATAGGTTTGCCATCGAGAAAGAAAATGCCGATGCTAAGTCCCTGAATCTTAAAGTGTCGTAAGTGTCATTCAGTACTCATGTTCATTGACATTATTATATACAGATATGCGCCAGCAACTCAACTTTGGAGGGGTAGACTGCATGTGATGGGTGGCAGTAAGGAAAATCGACATACACCTGGATTAGAACATTGGAGTCTTGCTGTGAAGGATGGAAAACCGTTAGAAAAAGAATGGAGAAGTGAGATACCCATTCCTCGTGGAGGCCCTCACAGGTTTGTGGACTGTCCAACATGCAAACTTTAGATGTTAAAAATGACAGGCATGTCATTTGAATCCAATGCACATATAACATCAGGGTTTACAGATATGAATTTTTCTTGTGTGAATGCAACTGTGTGCAGTTTATTAATTGTTAATATATATTCTTTTAGGTCTTGTGTTGTGGTTGATGACCGGCTTTATGTTATTGGTGGTCAAGAAGGTGATTTTATGGCCAAACCAGGGTCACCTATTTTTAAGTGCTCACGCAGGCTAGAGGTAAAGTTGTTTTTATTAGTGGATCTGATCATATTGTCATAACCACTACACATCGTTCTCCTTGACATGAATTCTATGAGGCAGATATTGAATTTATGTATTTTCGATTCTGGTTTTTATTTCTTAAATTTTTGTTCTTTTAAATACCTTGGCACTCTCTACCACTCACTGTTTATTGCCATTTCATGTCAGGTAGTCTATGGTGATGTTTACATGTTGGATGATGAGATGAAATGGAAAACGTTACCATCAATGCCAAAACCAAACTCGCATATTGAATTTGCTTGGGTGGTTGTAAACAACTCCATTGTCATTTCTGGAGGCACAACAGAGAAGCACCCTGTAACCAAGAAGATGGTTTTAAATGGAGAAGTATTCCAATTTAATTTGAATACTTTGGTACGGACTTCTCTTTTACAGAAACTTATGAATTTTTTTTCTATATTGATGCATACTTGTTCATATTCAATAACTTGCGTGTATCCTTTTACATTCTGATATCAAACTTCTCATTCATATGTCAACAAATACCCCATTGTTGTTTTACTCATATCAAAATTATCCGTGAATGGAGGGAATATGCATTCTACAATGAAGGCAAATAACAATACAATTCAATTACAAGTAGGAGCATCATATTTAGTTGTAACTGATTGTTTATTTCCATTGTTGTTGATTTTGCAGAAGTGGTCAGTGATTGGGAAATTGCCATTCCGAGTGAAAACCACTCTAGTTGGATTTTGGAATGGTTATTTGTACTTCACCTCAGGACAGAGAGATAAAGGACCTGATGATCCATCACCGAAGAAAGTCATTGGAGAGATGTATAGAACAAAATTAAAATTAAATGTGTGATCACTTGCTGGGGAAACCTTTAGTATCCTCTTACTGATCACAAATTGCAGCAGAAGCTGAGAGCCCCAAAATATTACACACATTCTTTGTCACTGGAATATTCATTGTTGTAATTCACCTAGAAAGTAACTGTAATTCATTCAACAATATAGTTTTTAAGAGTCCTATTTTTTTTTTTAATTCAGAATTTTTACCTTTTCGGCTTTTGTATACCTTTCACTTATGTAGTATAGTTTTGAGTTTAAAGACACCGAACATTCAAGTAAATATTACCGAGACACCTATTTAGGTGTCTAAGCTTCTTGTTGCCTTAACACCTAGTTTTACTTGAAAGTTGAAACCTTTACTTATAAGGGAAGTTATGGAGTATTACCTAACTAAAATCTCAGATTAGTGCATGATCTTATAAATCAATGTAATTTACACTTGAAATAAAGTTAATCATCATACATCTTTTTAAGTTTTTCTAATCTTTATTCACACCATTACTTCCTTAATTAGTAGTTACAATTCACAGAATACTTTTGACACTGGCTGAGCAACGGAGCTGCTATTTACAATCTCTGATACAATAACACCAGCAGTGTCATAAGATTATGGCATGTAACTGGTAGATACTACTGCACATAAGATTACACCATGTACACATTGCATCCCTAGCCCCTAAGTTGAAGCACAAGCTCCACAAGAAAGAGTTCTCTATCAAACCTGAGTCCAGAGGGTATCTACACATGGGTTCATACCCGCTCGACTTCCACCTTTTCCACATATTTTTGTCTTTAACTCTCTTAGATGATCTCATTGTGGATTGCTGCATACTTGTGCAAGGAATAGCACTTGTATCCAAAACCCAGAAATCATTTTTCCTGTGTCTGTATGAGTCTTCTCCTCCATAGATTAGCAACCTACCCCCCAAAACCATGGTAGCTGTGTGTCCAACTCGTGGAAGCGAAACACTATGTGGTATGCCCTGCAGATCATATAGTATTGGAACCCACTTTAGATATCCTTGGCATGTATCCAACATCCATACATCACCAAGAACCTCATAGCCTAGGCCTCTGCCACCAAACAGAATTGTCCTACTTTGTCCAATGCAAGTCAGTGTGTGGCCAGATCGAGGTGCAGGCGATGGTTGAGCTACAATCTGATGCCATGTGCCAAAGCAGCGGCTATCTGAGAACTCCAAGACCCATGTGTCACCCAACCGGAGGCCATGAAGGCCGATTCCACCATGGATTAGCATTCTCTTGTCATCTATACTACAAGCAGCATGAGCCCCTCTTGGTGGTGGAGCAACTGCTCCAACATCAAGCATCTTCCAGGAGAATGCAACACTATGGTTCTCATTGTATGTAACTTGCCCCACCCATGTATCATTTTGCCGGTTGCCAAGGTCATTGATTCCTCCAAAGAGAACAAGGAAATCACCCATTTCCACACATGTATGACCAAATCTCCCACTTGGACTTGTTGAATTCACTGCTTGCCATCTCAGCATACTCCGGAAATCGTTACCAATATATGCCACCCATGTGTCATCAAGATGTCGTCCTAAAAACCAATATAGCAAAGCAGACAACACAGATACCAAAAAGTTAGAAGTTAGTTAAATTTCTGCAGACATAGAAACTTTCTGTTATACAGAAAATCAGCATGATTGTGAGTATGCAGAAACCATATCCTAAACCGTTCATGACATAGTGAGAAGTGATTTTCTCATTTGTCCTATATATCTTATTATCCTCAAGAGAAGTCAGACATAGCAAATGAGTTAAGTGGGGCAGTTTAAGCTTCATGAGCTCTATGTTAAGTTCAAGTTGAAAGTCTCCTAGATTAGTTGACTTGCATGCTTACTAATCACAATCTAATATAATAGTGGAATATATACTATGGGTTTCTGATAATCAAGTCAAGCATGGCATTAATACAAGTAGGAATTCACTTCATTCTTTCATATAATCTTGATTACTCAATGACCTAAGCAACTATCATGTCCCTTCTACATATGGCATAATAGTAAGGCCATGTGATTCCAAATTCCTTTCAATATTTTCCTATTCTACTCACTTTCCCTTTCTTGTGGGGAAAGGACTTGTCTCTCTGTCTCAGAATAAAAGGGAACAACCAAAAAACACAAATATGATATGATACTTAGTATTGTTACTAATAACCATTTGTGTGAAACAAGGAGCCATGTCAATGTTTTTGATCAACATGCACATAATAAGTATAAGAACCAAGAAAAAGAACATTGAATTTGGACCTTATGAATAAGAATAGAATTACAGAAATACTAACCTCCCTCACATCCACCACCAAACAAAACTAAACAATTGGATACAAAGTTGAGAGAGTGAGAGGCTCTAGCACTTGGAAAATCCAATTGACCATGTTGTGGCTCAGAAAATCTATGGCAAGTAACAGAATCCATCTTGTAGACTTGCTTGTAGAGCCTCATCCATGAAAACTGATGGTGGTTGTTATGATGATTATTGTTGTGAATGGAAGAGGAAGAAGAAGAAGAAGAATTAGAATTGATGAGTCCATCAACACATGAAGAACCTAAGTCCCTTTTGCAAAGATATTTCCAAAGGGTATCAGAGGAAGTTATAGCTCTGAGCCTCTTACAGGTCATGGAAAGTGAGAAAATTGCATCTATGGGGAGGAGGAGAAGAATAGTTAAGAGGTGGTCCTGTGCTATGTTGGTTATTGGTGATCCACTATAACTATGGTTTCCACTAGCACTGGCTTCTTCCATGGTAATAGAAGCTCTCTTACTTTGTTGTATGGATCTATGGTTATGACTCTTTGCAACAAACAAGCAAGTTAGTTTGGCTTGTGTTGGGAAGAAGCCAGAGAGACAAAAAATGAAGCCAGGGTTAGTTTGAAGTACTTGGCTTCTTCTTCATCTATGCTTAGATAAATAAAATTCCATTTCCCATGCTTATATTACCAAGAATTCAGCTAATTTGACTGAAGCTAATTAAAGTTACAACAAGTGAGTTTAGAAAGAAACAAAAACTATATGTTCAAAAATACACAAAAATTGATGATTTCACAGTATATCCACACACACACAATGTATACAAGTAACAGCTTTTTTCATATAAGTGGTGAAAATAAGTGTTTTTTGTTTGTTTGTATTGGATAAGAATAATAATAGTAATAATGTGACATGAGTTATTATGTGTTGAGGGGAAGAGAAGAGAAATGGTAAAAAAGGATGGGAAAGGAAAGAGATTGATATTGTGGACAGATAAGTGTGGTGCCCATTTTCTTTGTCTGCTTTTGTGAAATGATGAGACTAGAGCCCCTTGTTTCAACAAGCTTTAGCTTGTGTTTTCTACCATTTTCTGCCTATTTGCCATGTCACATTACTTGGACTAAGACAACATATATAATAGAATTCATCTTTAACACCCAAAAAGAATTACTTAGATAGAAAGAAAGAAAAAAAAAAAAAGATACAGAACACACTTGCAAGATCATAGTGTAATTGTCAATTTTATGAATAGGATTGGTTCATGTCAATTTTACTATATAGTCTCTAGTATTGTTGCAACTTGAGAGTAGAACTTAGTTAGAAGCTATCCATCAATAGCACTTAATGCACATTCCTTCTATTTATAGTTTTATACTCTCTATTCTATTATATCTATTTGAATCTTGTTAGAAATCTAAGAGAGAAAATAATTATAAAATAAATATTAACGTTTTTAATGATGCCAACTACTATTACAAATGAAGTTGTTTCTGTCATAAAAACATTCAAGAAAATTTTGGTTGGAAGTTTCAAGTCATTAGATGATGACATGGTGACATGGTATGCAGTGAACAACGGATTGATAATTGGAAATTAGGACATTAAACTACAAAATAATATGTAGCGTCTTTGAATTTGAGATAAGATTCTAGTTTGACAATTGACGCTCATGTCTCAACCAATAATGTTCATATTACTTTTTCAAATCTTTTAATTTTAGAAACCTTAAAACGAAATTTGGCAGAATCTGTAACTCAGATAAACATGAGATGATCAACTTCTAGAAGAAAATAAAACACTATATTCTTCATAAAATAACAAACCAAATGATATGTAACATCTTAGTAATAATAAAAAAGAAATAAATAGCATATTATTATTATTATTATTTCTAAAGTTCTGAGATGATTATGTTATTTCTAGTTTGACAATGGCATTATAACCCACATAGGGATCCCTCAAGTCTCATGATAATATTATAATACACTTTCCGGGGCAGAAATTAACAAGTCCAAAAAAGTCAAAGATTAGAAAACTCTAAGAGTTCCAAATCTTGTCTGGGGAAGAGGAGGATAATGTTAGGCATCTTCATGTTTTTCTTTTTTCTTTTCATTTCTGCAAATTGTACACTTTTCCTCTGTGTATCAATTTCCGAAGAGCTTCTTTGGCTTCTTCTAAGGTTTCTACACTCTGTCCTTCATCAAATGATATCCTTTGAATGTTGAACTGAACAGGAGATTGAAACTTGAAAGATTAGAGAGCAGCAGCTACAAATACTAATGGTAAAGAATTGTAAAAGAAAAAGCGAAAACAATCAAATTCGGTTTCTTGTTTTCACTAATTTCTTCGTAAAGTTCTAAAAACAGAAAACACAAAATGAATACGGAAAACAAATAGGGCCTTAGAAAACTAATATAACCGTTGTGTCGAAGAAGCTTACCTGGGCACCTTGACGGACCCTTATATCAGTCCCTTTGCTGTCTATAGATATGAGTGCGGCATCATCTACCTCGGCCTCATCATTGGATAGAAGCTTCTTTAGGGGCTTTGAGAAGATGGCATTGAGTTCCTATTGTTAGATATCAATGTCCGGTAAAGTTGTTATAGTGGGGCAAAATAGACAAACTATTTCGAAGAGCAGTAGAAAATGTTTTCAAAATCAGATTTTATATATCCTTTTATTCCATAAGTAAGGTTTCAGAAAGGTTTACCTTTAGATTCTGTTCACCACCATCAACTGCGATCTTATCGGGTTGAAGGGTCTCATATTCCTTTACATCCACCCAAGCAACAGTACCAAAGCCCCCAATGAAATATATGTCACTGCCATTTGCGAGGAACCAATTAAATCAATTCCCAATTCCACATTTATGCTATTGTATGCAAGTGCTATATATATTGGAAGATTTCAAAGGTAACAAAAAGACATCTTTCACCAGACATCCAAAATAAGAATGTTTTATAATTCAACCCAAAAACACAAACAAAACAAAAAACTCTCTGTCAAATATATATAAAAGCAAAGTCAGGTAGAATGCCCCGAAAAATATATGTCCGGAGATTTTGTTTGATACACTCAGCAATGGCTGCAACTGTATCAATTTGATAAAGAACTATAATCAGATAGCAGCAAACCTTATATTCTGCATCCTAAAATAGTAGAAGTTGCCCCATTGTTGAGAAGGCCCCTGTTGATGTTTCGCAATGTACTGCTTATGAGCCCATTCCTATTGGTGCAAAGAAAGACCATGAGCAAATAATCCTCAAATTGGAGTTAGCTATAACCATATTTACTAGTACAATTTTTTCTTTTGCCTTTTCATTGAAAAATGTTCACATTTTCTTCTCTATGTCATTCTGATTCAACAGAATTTTACATTTGGCTGTTGAGGGCCTAACACATTCCTCCTCTTTTCTCCGGGCTTGGACCCAGTTATGTAAAAAATCTGGAATAAGCTCAACAATTTCTTCTCCACAAAATCAAATTAATCAGTAAATAACCTGTTGATCTTCTGGAAGTGGATAAATATCCCCAAAGATGGTCACCCTTGCATTGGACAAGCCACTCCATCCAGGTATCTATAAAATTAAGTGTCAATAAAACTCATAGATGGAGAAAAACAGGAATCAGAAATATAAGATGCTCTTGGGAAATATTAAATTGCAAACCTGAACTACAAGCGTGCATCTTGGGTCAGCTAACAAATTCCTTGTGTGAATCGCAAGAGGTGAAAAAGAAAATATTGGGTCTGCAAAACCAGAATATAAAGCACGTTATATAGATAAACATTATGAACAAGCAAGTAAACCATAATAGTCCAAATAATCATCCTGATATATACCTACAAGATATGGCAAAGATCACCACGAGACAAACTTCAGAAATGAAACATTCTATTTAGCTTATGCAAAGGAGAAATCTTTAATAAGGGAAAGAATCTTGAGTTAGACTATGAATTTTTAATTTATTTCATCATATTTTAAACATGCTTATGAAGTACTACAGGCAACCATCAACTAGATTGGAGTCTTATGCATTTCATGCTCCAACTAAAGCAGGAACATTGAACTCACTCACCACAAGGCCTAAGCTATCCCAATCTTCTCCAAGAGAGGATAAAAAATATATTGGAACCATTTATAATATCACATGCCCAGTTTACAATTATTTAACTTTCTTAACAAACATGTTCCCTTGCAGTAGAACTCCAAACCTTAATCCACTATCAACCTTATTTGTACCATCATGAACAACCAAGCATTGTAATCGACATGCGAAAAAATATTCATGAGTGAGTGTCAAATAACTAATGTAAAAAACTGTTGACTTACGGCCCATCGAATCTGGTGCAAAGTCAACCAAGGAACCAAATGGATATCCTTCTCGTCGGTGGTGCATTCGTGACATTACAGTGCACAAATGAGCAAATCTGGCCTTGAATCACAGAAGGAAAAGGTAATTGAAAAGTATAAAGAGAAACTGTGAATAAAACTGATTCTAAAATTCAGCTCTAAGTAGAATATACAACAATAAAATATAGCATATAAGCTACCCCGGCAACATTAGTACCTCCTTACCTGCTCCATCAAATTGCGTACTGCCAAGGCCGGTCTAGGTAAACCATGAGCTGAGGTTGCACTCTGCACACCACCAGAAATTGGTGTCCTGAAAAGTCCGGCCCTGGAACCCCCACCAGATCCTGGAGTCATAGTTGTCCATTGCATGTCTGAATGTAATGGCTCATCCTTATCTTTGTCGATACTATAGGAATCGCTTAAATTTTCCTTCAGAACAAAAGGCCACCCAACTGAGTCTAATGTCGATGATAAAACACTATTCATTCAACTTCACATGAACAGTGAAGTAGAATAAAACACACATTCACACACAATAACACATCACAACCTAACAAGACTTGAGTGTAGGAATACATACAATTCAGCAAAACCACCCTTAAAATTGATAAGCTTAGCACTACATTGATTCACCGACACATAGTCATATTTGGATGCACGACGTAACAATTCAAACTCAACACACTAACACCAACATATAGGCAAATACATGAGATCATACATCAGCCAGAGCAATGGTAACACTATGCATTACTTCATTTACTTGATGAATGTGCAGGGCAATTTTGAGCAGCAGTATGAGCCAAAAATTCAGACAAAGCACCAGTTTCGCGAAACCAATAATGTTTGAATTTTTCAAACAACACGATTGGGAAATCAACCTATGTGGTGCTTTACTCCAAATCTTCGGACACAAAAGACAAAATTTTGAATTAGGAAATCGACAATAAACCATAGAACAAAAAGACTGGCCTAATTTTCTTATGACATGATTAAATACAGTGACAAACTGATAATAGTGTTAACCACTGAGAAACTATGTAGTATTTGAGTATGCATTATGCAACACCAGAAAACTATATAGAATAGCTTTGCACCTGAAAAAAAATCATAACATTGAATGTTAGAATATGAGAAAAGATTACCTGAGGGTCACAAAACGGCACCGTTTCGTTTGAAAGAAAGCCAATGTTGTTGTTGTTGTTGTTTAGTGCTTCTTCTTCATTGGGATCGGTGGGAAGATCACTGGGGAGAGCACAGAGACGAAGAAGCTGAAACTGTGAGTGATTGGTGAATTTGATTTTGAGGAATTGAGGTGGTGGATTGGTTATTGAACAAGAATGAGTGCGGGGAAGTGAATAAGAGTGTGGAGATAAGTTGAGATTCGTTTGGGTTTTGGGGATGAAACCGCAGCTCCACAATAGTGCTTCCATGGAACTGAAAAACCGCAAAAATCTAAAACTGAACTGAACTGAACCACGATTGTTATCAAAAAGAGTTCAACTTTACCTTCTGGATTGGCAGAAGATACAAAAAGAGGTTTTTGAAGGGTTTAATGAGTGTTCATTAGAACGATGTGAAGAGCAAAAAAAAAAAGGGTTTTTGATTGCAGAGAAGAATGGATGAGAATGATGGAATATAGAATACAGAATCAAATGTTGCAGAGAGAGAGAGAGAGAAAGAGAGAGAGGAATGAGGATTGGGATGGTGGAGACTGCTTTGTTCCGCCGTGGCCCCTGGAT
>NC_029793.2:680948-681898 GCF_000816755.2 Arachis ipaensis | reverse complement strand
ATAGATCATTTTTATTTTATAATTTTTGAGAAAAGGACAAATATGTCCCTAACCTTTTGTCGCGCGGACATTTTCGTCTCTGACCATTGAAAAATACTTTTAAGTTCCTGACCTTCACAAAATTTGGACAAATCAGTCCCTCCGTCTAAATGCCTCCGTCAGGGACTGATCCGTCCAAATGCCTCCGTCAGGGACTGGTCCGTCCAAGTTTTGTGAAGGTCAAGGACTTAAAAGTATTTTTTAATGATCAGAGACAAAAATGTTCGCGGGACAAAAGGTCAGGGACCTATTTGTCCTTTTCTCATAATTTTTTTGTGTCATGTTTATCTCTATTTCCCTCTTTTGATTCATCGTGGTTTTGAATTTTAATTATTTTAAAGTATTTATTTTCTTCTTAAGAATATAAAAATTTTTAATTTTTGTTATCATAAGTAAATAATTAAGATATAATAGCGAGTCAAATTTAATAACTAAAGAAAAAATCTGTTGGAATTAAAACTAAATCAAATCAAAATAATATATATTTATAGACACTAATTAAAAGTAATTTTTAAGATTGACAAAGATATGTACAATATGTTTTAAATGGATAGAAATAAAATATTGTGTCTAGAAGCCTGAAAAAATATAAATGAATTCTATAATTTTTTTTCCCTTTTAGTTGGTACATGAATCTTATGAACTTAATTCCTAATTTGAAAATATTATAGAAAAAAGTTGTAGGAAAATAAAATTTGGTAATCAAATATCTATAAGTTTTAGGAGATCTTTATTTGATTTTGAGATTAAGTTTATCCCCTTAGATTGAAGAAGGGAGAATTATTTTGATGCATCAACCAAACTTCATATAAGCCAACATTGTAATCAAAAATCATATCACAAATGTTAAATGATTAATATTTTTTATATTTAAACCAAAATTAATTATTATTTTTTTACTAAAAATACTT
>NC_029793.2:679584-680789 GCF_000816755.2 Arachis ipaensis | reverse complement strand
TAATTAAATAATATTATGCGTACATAAAAAATTAATTATTAATAAATTAATGTGTATAAAAATATATATTTGATATCTTATAAAAAAATTAGGAGTGTTCATAGATCGGATCCGATCCGCATATCCGCGGTGTTTATGCGAATCCGATCCAAAAATTGCGGATATGGATCCGATCCGCAAGACTTTCGGGTCGGATCCGCATATTCGCATATCCTCGAAAATAAAGAAATAAATAAATAAATATTTTTTTATGTTTTATTTCAACTAATAATTATCATATATGTTGTATTATTTTAATTTATTATTTAAGAAAAGTATGTTTAATATTATTTTAAGAGTAAATATATTTAAAAGAATAGAAAAAATGAATTTTATTGATATTTTTTATTAAAAATAAGCTTTTAAAAATATTTTTGTGTTTTGCGAATATATCCGATATCCGATCTATGTGCGGATCGAATCGGATCCAACCTTAAAAACTGCGGATATTGGATCCGATCCGATCCGATAATTTTAGTGCGGATCGGATCGAAATTTTGACCATATCCGATCCGATCCGCGTTCACCCCTAAAAAAAAATTATTATATAATTATAAACAAATTTGATTATTCGCTTAATTTTTTTACGAATTATTTAGTTAAAAAATTATGTGAAATAATATATACATTCATGACTAATTTTCATCGAATGAAATCATGGAATATCATTGGCAATGTTATTTGAAAAAAGGAAGTTTAGAATTATGCAGAGACCATAAAGTGTTAACATTTTCTTCATGAATCTTCTAAAAGAATAATGCCATCAATATCCATATATTACTCATAATCCTTTAATAGTTCTAGTGTTCAAAGGAAAACACCTATTTGCTTTTCATGATTAGAAGACTCACATTCCATCATGAAAGAAAAAAAATGTGATCATGCAAACAGGTAACTTATAAATATCTTTGTAACCAAAAAAGAAAAAAAAAATAAATCTAGTCCATTCAATGAACAAATTAATGCTTCTTTTTTAATTAAAAGAAGAGTACCCTACCCTGCTTTTGTTATCTTCCAATTCAAGTTTCCAAATGTTAGGTGCAAGTTAACAAGTTTCAACATCTCCAACCTTTTTTTTTTTCCCTGTATCAATCACATTCACACCTTCTACACTGATTTTTCACCTTACTCCTTTTGCTTTAGGATGAATTATTGATCAACTAGTT
>NC_029793.2:677905-679499 GCF_000816755.2 Arachis ipaensis | reverse complement strand
TATATTATCATCTTCAATCTCTATATGTCATAATTCAGATCAAGGACAGCTTATTTTTATTGCAGCACCATCTTCTGGACAAAGGGTGAGTCTCTAAAGTCACAGGTTCAAATAGTAGATACCCTTTTCACACCATGTTCTGATCCTGCTTTTAGAAGAGATGAACTCGTTGATCACGGCCGAACCGATCTGAATTCAAGCCTTTGAAGATTGAAGTTTGAATCTTTTCTCAAATCCCATTTCAATGAGGAATCCAAAATTTCCATGCAGGGGAATGGATTATAGGCTATTATGCCTTCTAGCCTTTGGTGTTTGTTTGCTCTTGTTTGGAGCAATATTCTCAAGATTGAATCTTCAAATTCCAAATGGATCTTCCTATTCCAAAGTCACAAATAAGTTCAATAGTCCTAAAAGAGTTGTAAGAAAGGGTGAAGGGTACCCTCCAAGTTTTGCATATTGGATCATTGGCACAAAAGGAGAAAACAAGAAGATTTTGAGGCTTTTGAAGGCTATATACCATCCAAGAAACCAGTATCTTGTTCAGCTTGATGATGAATCCACTGAGTCTGAGAGAATTGATTTGGCTCTCTCAGTTAAATCCCATAGAGTTTTTGAGGCATTTGGGAATGTTGATGTTATTGGGAGTAGTTATGCCATTAATAGGATGGGATCTTCTTCACTTTCTGCTCCTCTTCATGCTGCTGCTATTCTTCTCAGAATGAACCAACATTGGGATTGGTTCATAACCTTGAGCGCTTCGGATTATCCTATAGCGACTCAGGATGGTACGTATTCACTAAGTTTTATTTACAACTGTTCAATAAAAAAAGATATTTTTCTAAAAATTTAATGACGCCTAAACAAGCACAGAAGATTTATCTTTTGATATACAGAAGACAGAATCTACTATGATTCATTGTAAACTTGTAATATGCAATTTGCATGCTTGTGATGATCTTCTTAACTAGTGATCAATTTTTGGTGCAGATATCCTTCATGCTTTCACATTCATGCCAACATATCTCAATTTCATTCACTTCACTAACAGGACACTTAGAAATGAGTATGTCATCACCAAATTAAGATCTAGATTATATTATTTCCTTAATTATGTACAACTTATCACTTAGCTATGATAAAATAATCTAGTGATTTCATCATAATTCATGATATGATGATGCAGGCAAAGAAACATGAATCAAATAGTGGTAGATCCAAGTTTACATTATGAAAAGAGCAGTCCACTCTTCTTTGCTGTTGAGTCCAGAGAAACCCCAGATGCCTTTAACATATTCCTAGGTCAGTCATATTGTTTTTAATCAAATTCTTATTATAATTTTAGACTTTGCAATTAATTTCCTATAACTATGTTGTATGCAAATATTTAATTTGAACTTTATAATTTGAACACTTTTGGTAATCAAGTTTTTTTACAGTATAAGTACATTTTAAGTAAAAAAAAAAAGTTCTAATTTAAATATTTTGTAATTAAGTCCTTATATTAAAGAATAAATTATATATTTTTTTTGCAAACATTTGTTTTGTATAAAATTTAGATTATAAAATTTTTAAACTTTAGTTGGAAAACTCTTGT
>NC_029793.2:673642-677777 GCF_000816755.2 Arachis ipaensis | reverse complement strand
TATAGAGATTTATAAATATTTTCTTATAAATTGATTATACAAATGTTAAAAATATAGATAAATATCTAATTGAAAATTGAGCGAAACTATAAAGACCTAGTTAATTAGAATAGTATTACCTTACTTACATCAGTAAATTATGATACAAAATGTATTTAAATCAAAAATGAAAATGTATCTAATAATAAAATTACATGATATTATTCGATAATGCTAAAGAGACTAAAAAAAAACAGCTATAACTTGTTTTATTTAGCCTTCATTAGTTATTACTAAAAGGGTAATGCTAGGTAGACAAAAAAAACAGCCAGAACTTGCCTTATTTAGCATTAATTAATTGTCGCAACAATTAATGAATGCTAAATAAGACAAATTATGGCTGTTTTTGGCTGATTTTCTTTTGTTACCAAATATTTCCGTTACTAAAATTAATAAAAGTAAAATAAGGTAAGTTCTGACTTTTTTTTGTCTAAACTTTTTTTGTTACCGAACATTTCAAATATTATTAGGTTCACCATGGGTGATCCTTACAAGAGAATTTATGGAATACTGCATCCAAGGTTGGGACAACTTACCAAGAAAACTACTAATGTTCTTCAGCAATGTGGCATACCCTCTTGAATCTTACTTCCACACTGTGTTGTGCAACTCAGCAGAGTTCCAAAACACAACATTGGACATTAATCTAAGGTACAGTCTTTGGGACACTGATCCAACTGAGTCCCAATTGCTTGATTTGTCACACTATGACACAATGCTGGAAAATGGTGATGCTGCTTTTGCAAGACCATTTGGTGAAGGTGATCTTGTTCTTGATAAAATTGATGATTTGATTCTTAATCGTTCATCTAATGGATTGGTTCAGGGTGAGTGGTGTTCTTCAAGCATAGAAGATGAGGCAGATTTAGTGTGTTCAATATATGGTAACATTGATAGTGTAAAGCCAAGTTCTTATGGCATTAAGCTTAAGACTATGTTAGATGAAATTGTGAATAATGGGGTATTTAGAACTAGATCTTGCCAATTCCACAAGATGGGGTGACATATTTTATGTTGCAATTTAAAATGTATGATTTTTTCATCACACATTAGGTTAACTATTGAGATGAATTTTTTCACTATGCTTTTTTAGGCCTTATCATATATCGGTTTTTTTTTTTTTTTCTACGGTATCCCCCAACCCGACAGGTTAAGGGCTAATCCGTCGCGGATCTGAGCTCTATTTAAGGGTCTGCTGCTGGCCAATGGGTTGCTGCATGCACAAGGCAAATTCGAACCCCGACACTTGCTTAAGCGGACGAGTGAGATGACCACTTGACAAACCCAAATTGGTTAAAGCGAGATCATATATCCTTATTCAACTAAAGTCTTATTTGTTAGGTCTTGGGCCAAAATAATGTAATTTGGGCCGACTAAAGTTTTTGTTTTTTGTTCCTTTCTTGGGCTTAGCCCCTTCAATCACAAAAAAAAAACAATTACAAACAAAAGATTAGTAGTGACCAATAAAAAAAAAGACTAATTAGAGGAAACTATGAAAGAATGAATATCTTACCTTAAAAAAGGAAAAATGAGTGAATGAAAAGCAAGATTTTCACCAATGAACTAGAGCTCAAATGACATAATCTCCTCTTAAGATCGAGTCTCATCGGTTGTAATTGATCCTAGCCGTTGCTGCAACGTGTGGTGTGTACCCAAAAAAAGAAAAGCGAAATTTTCAAAAGATCAAAATGGTTGGCAAGAAAAAACGAAAAAACGAAAAGGCCAAAATGCTTCCAAAACTCAACATGCATTCATGTTATAATCATATGATAACGATTACAATTGAAGTTGTCAACCTCGTATGCTTATAAGATTGTATAATTCAAAGAACCTCGTACTATTTATGTTATTTATTTGTTTAAATAACAATCAACATTCATTGAACATGTAGCGTCTACAATTCAAGCTTAAGTCTATTTGAAATATATCATTGGTATTATTATCAGACATATGTAAAATAAAAAAATATTACGTGGATATTAAAAATTGGTCGGTAAATAAGTCATTATGTATTTTTATATATTAATTCAGACATTTTTAACTAAATAATTAGCTATAACATAATCAAGTTTATCATAGTAGAATAATATTTTTTTACAATAGAATAATAAAAAATATAAAATTTTAAATATGTATTTCTATTATGATGACTAATTTTTTGTATATACATAACATATTTGGTATTTAAAATAATTGTCCAAAAAAATTAATTATTTTAATGGTTTTGTTATAGATCCAACCTTTTCAGTTAATAAAGTAGTAAATTAGTAAAGATTAAAGAGGAAAAAAGAGAAATTTAAAGAAAACAAAAAATGTTGATCGATTTGATAATTGATAAAAAGTTGGTTTCAAACTTTCAATATTTTTTCTTATTCAAAAGAGAAAATAAAAAAAATTTATAATCAGTTAAAGGTAATCTTGTAATATAATTAAGAAAAAGTATAGGGTACCAACATATTATCTACCAACTTCTGCCAACTCTTATTTATAATTGTGTTTTATAAAAGTGTGTTCGTAGATGTGTCTAATAATTAATATATTTTAAATACATATATAAAGAGACACATCCAGAAAATATATCTATAAAGACACTTCTATTAAACACGGCTATAAAAAAGATATTTTTATTAGACACATCCACGAACACACTTCCATGAAACACAATTATAAATAAGAGTTGGCAGAAGTTGGCAGATATACTGTTGATAACGTAGCGGAACCGATTAATTAACCCTTTAATCCTTACTAAAGATCAATGATGTGGTTGCAACTTATATAGAGATAGATATTAAGTTTATTAAAAATATCTGTCTTTAATTAAAGTATACAACCATGCATCTACAATCGCTTTAAAATAAGTTTGAAAAGTTTATAGCCATGGGTTGATGAATATTTTAAGGAGATTCCAAATTATGGTTAAGAATGAGCCATGACAACCCTAAACTATTTAAGCTATAGTTTAAAATTCAAATCCAAATAAAACATGTGGTTTAAACATAATGAATAATAATCCCATTTTGGGACAAGAAGAATCTACGTACTCATCAAAACCCACATATCTCGTTCTCTGTCTTCTTCTTCTTTCAAATAAATAATAGCTTTAAACCGCAACCACAATGGGAGCACTTTTTAGAAGCACATTTAGACCTCACATCTAAGCCCTCTATTATTTGTGTTACATGTTTATGAATAACCAACAATAGTTGTAGTGTATTTAATTTAACCTCATATTTTTATTCAGGTTGTTAGTTGTAGTGTATTATTATTTATTGCTCGGTAGAAATTGAGTTAGAAGTTGGGACCAAAATCACTGCGGAACCATATACGTGGTACTTTTGTAGTTGTGGTCTTAAAATGGTTTATATTCCAGCCACCTACTACATAGGAAGGTTATGCTACGGTAACGAATTAAATTAATTAATTAGTTCCACCTAATTAAACAAAAGTAGTTAGTTATCAGCTAAGTTAGACTAAATCCTTATAATCGTTTTAATCCTTCAAATTTAAATTTATTATAATGATTTTTGAGATCCAATTCCATGCACCATATTGGTAATTGACCTTTTTTAACGTTGAGTCAATGAACATAATGCTGAGATAGTTCTGACTTGTTACGTTAGACATATAGTTAAATAACTTTTTTTATTTTAGTTATTAAATAAGACAGAAACAATATGGTTTATAAAATGAAAAAGAGAGATATAATGATTTATACATTATATAAACTTTTTTTTCATTTCTCATTTTTTCTTTGCTTTAGTGCCTAAACGAAATGATGCTGATTAGTCATGTGTCAAGCTTGCTAGTAAATCAGAATTAATTCAATACTTGATTTGTTGATTTGGTATTAGAAAGGATTCATAGATTAAAATGGTGCTCAAAAATTAATTTCAAAGACTGGTATAAATCATTTTAAATTTAAAAGATTAAAATAATAAAAACTATAAATACGAGGAACATTTTAGAGATTTAGTCGCTAAATTATAACTATGAAAAAAAACAACTATTGTACATATATTTGTATAAAAATATATAGTAACTAATTTTAGTATATAAATAATATTTTTGTAATTTAAATTGGATATAAACATGGTGT
>NC_029793.2:672404-673618 GCF_000816755.2 Arachis ipaensis | reverse complement strand
TTATTATTTTTAGACATTACTTTTAGTTATTAGTCTAATTTATTTAATCTAACAATATATTTTTAGTCTATACTTTTAAACATTACTAACAAACTACTCACTAAAAAAATAAATTCTACTAACCATTTGACATTCTTGTTTGTAAAATACTCTGCACAAATAATTCTGAAAGGATTTCGCTAGAGAGACAATGGACTATTTGTACAATGTGTACAATGGATTATTGAGTTATAAAATGAACATCTCTTATACTATCTAGAATAACCATCCGAGTATTAGGGATAATAAACATCTTTTCAAAAAATTAAATTGATTTTGGTGTTTGCCAAGGATCAAACTCTTGACCTTTCAAATCTAGAACTCTAATACCATATTATGATACCACTTATCCCAAAAGCTTTAGCTAATAGAAAAAGGTAACATTAATGATTATATCTCTAATACTCTCTAAACTTTCATTGTGCACATTGTATAAATATTCCATTAGCTCCTCATACTTTTCCATTCTGAAATGTACCTCACCAAAAACAAAGATATAAAGTTTGTTTTGTGGAGTTGAGATATTGTGGCTAAAATTTTTATATATGGATAATTTTAATGTGAAATACAAAAATATTTGATGATTTTGGTGTTCTACAGGGTTGTGGTAGTAGCACAAAACGTTACTAACGTTTTGTAATAAAAAATTTTTTTTAATCATCAAAGAACAAAACGTCACTGACGTTTTGTAATAAAAAAAATATTATTTTAATTATTAAAACACAAAACGTCGCTGACGTTTTGTTAGAAAAATATTATTTTAATTGAAGAAACACAAAACGTCATTGACGTTTTGTAAATGGCCATAGTTGTGTTCAACACACAATTTGGTTCATGATAAAGGATTTCACCTCTAGTAATACAATATTAAAAAGAAAAAGTTCAGATATTGTTGGTTCCTTGGATATGAAGTAGCACCTACCGATGCCTCATTTTCTTTGTTTGGTTTTTTAAATTGGAATTGAGAGACGTGCAGGCAGAAGCAACATTATCACTGGTTCGCAACGATTGGATTTATTTAAAGCCTGATAAAAATATATGGTTTATATAGACGACACAGTGATGAATAATAGCATATGATTAGATCCACCACCATGCCTCCAATGATTCTTTTTATCTTTAAACGCCAACATTTCAAATGAAGCAGAATTTCCCAGACATTATGTTGTCCTTAT
>NC_029793.2:668075-672358 GCF_000816755.2 Arachis ipaensis | reverse complement strand
ATGCATCAATAAAACTTGATCAATATGCATGTTACAATTGATACAAATTACATAAATATCTTTAGAAAAAATATTGTAAAATCATGCATATAATACTATTACATATTAATAATCTATCGAATTAAATGCAACTCTAAATATCAATTAAGTATTGATTGAACCCATGAAATTGTGGATCCAATTGGTACACGTTGGGTAAAATAGATTAATCAACCACCATGGCATTGGCAGCAATCCAAACAACGTATAAATTTTTTTAAAATGTTTTTAAAATGCCAGTATTTCAACTCTTTTAATAATTAATTTTAATTAATATATATTATATTTTTTTTTATAATTAAAATCACAAACTACATCAAGAGAAAAAGAACTTAGAAAATAGAAACATTTGAAATTCTTCGGTATACATTTTCTGTTTTTTCTAGACTAAACAAACTACATCAAGAGAAAAAGAACTTAGAAAATAGAAACATTTGAAATTCTTCGGTATACATTTTCTGTTTTTTCTAGACTAAACAAACTACATCAAGAGGATGATTTTTTTTTTCTTTTGTGCATTGTTTTACATCACCATCACAAATAAACTAAACTAAGGTGCTGAAATCAAATCTATTTCCTTGCTAAGACTAAAATGTTGTTCTCCTTCTTCTCCTCCAATAATGAGTAAACAACAACAACAATTGAGCTTGAAGAATACAAATAGAATATAGAATAGAATGTTAAGAACCAGCAATTTTGGTATTTTATAATCATTAATTGACCATCAATTATATTTTTAATGGTGTAAAATTATATCTAATAGTAAAAAATCACTCATTTTTCTTTTAATGATTAAATGTAGGCTAAAAAATACAAAAATTGCTGGCTCCTAGACTTTTTCCTTCCATAATTCTAAGACTCATCAGAGCCTTCTTGCAAATGGAAGAAGGGAGAAGTGGTTTGTTGTTGTTGGGAGAAGAAGAAGACACGTGAGAGCATGGCATATGCTTGGAGAATGAGCTTAGCTGGCACACCTGAGATCTCTTCCAATCTCCGCAGATTCTCGAACGTCATCCCACAAAATCTCAAACCTAACCAAAACGACGTCGCAGCACCCACCTTATACGGAATACCAACTCCCTTCCATTTTCTCACCCATACTCTCAACGCTCTGCACGCCACGCACGACACGCGTCTCCCCTCGTTTAATCCCAACCCTAATTCCTCGCTCCATTTCGCGAACACTGAATACTCTTTCGCCGACGCCGTTCTTACCTCATCGGAACCAGATCCACCGCCATTACTATTCTTCTTCTTGTTATTCCTCTGCCGCTTTTGCTTCGGCGTTGAAAAATCATCGTCGTCCGTCGTAACCGCCGAACCGGAAGAGGTTACCGTTCTGATTCTCTTTTCCGGCAAGTATTTTGTTCTGATCTTGTTGCCGGCGCGTGGCTCCGAGCTGGAAACGCATGCAGAGGAGGAGGACGAGGAAGAAGGAGGTGAAGAACAGAGGGAATTGTCCTCCTCCTCCTCCTCCTCCTCCTCGTCGGAGTAATGAATCTCCGTCGGGGAGCAGGATCGGCAGTTGGCGGCGGTGCGGCGAGACGAGGCGCCGGAGATGTGGACTCCGGCGAAGGAATTGCAGTTGAAACAGAGGAGGCGGCGGCGGTGGCGAGCGACGAGGAAGTTGGCATTATGAACGGTGGCGTCGCATTTCCAGCAAAGGAAGGCGGAGTCAGAGGCGCAGTAGAGAGAAGCTTTTTCCTTGCAGAGCTCACAAAACCTCTCCTTCATCTTCGTCAGAGAAATCGAAAAGACAATAAAGAAAGAAATTGCAGAGAAAGTCGGTGAGAGATGAATGCGTTAACAATGAGAATGAATGAATGTGGTGTTTATTATATAAAGGAATGAACTTGTATTAATATCCACATAAGCTCACATATTTTAATTTAAATAACCTTATGTATGTCACACTTTTTTTTTTTTTTTGAAGGGTCGTTATTTTTATTTCCATTTGTTTTATTTGTGGCTAGTAATATGTGGTGGTGAGCTAGGCATGGAAATTGAGATGCAAAATTGAACACCATAGAATGAATTGAAATGGAATATGAACACAAATTAAACCACCACTTGGCTTATTCTATTGCTAACTTGCATGCAAATTGCAAAATATCTCTTAATGCTTCTTTTCCACATGTTCGGTCATTATTAAATAATTCTATTTTAATTATATATTTGTATTAAAAATAATTTATTAATAATTGAAATTCTAGATTGACAATAATTACTTTTTCTTATTTTTATTTTATATTCAAATCATCATTAGTCAACTCTCTTTTTCTCTTGACACTAAAAAAAATGTGAACCTCCTAATTTATTTATTTATTTTCTGTATTTATATAAACATAAAACGTGGACACGTGGTTAACGTTAAATTACAAATATGAAAATGAGACACGTATATGAAGTAAGTTTACATGTTATTTTAATAGTAAAATGTTGATGTGGTTAATGAGATGATAAGATTAATAATGGCATATATGTAAATCTAAAATACAATTTAAACGTTTACATTATTGATGGTAAAAGAGAAATACATAAAATTTCAAAATTCAAGATTTCTATTCTAGAATTATAGTAGAATATTAGAAGTGGTTGGTTTTGGTTGAAAGTGGGAAAAATATCTGGTTGAGCTGAATGGATCATAGGGCACTTCTCCACGTGGAACCATTCAATTTCCTCGTCATCATTTCAAATTTTCAATCACGTCACCATTCCCATAAATCAAACAGATCTTTCTTTCAAAATGAAAATGACTTATGTTGGTGATATTTTTTTACATACATATACTTATGCGGCTAAAAAAATTTGATACGGAAGTAAAATGAGTGATATATTTTAATATAGTAATTTTTTGTGTTTTTTAAAATTGTAGGAGTATACAAAAGTTGAAAAAAATTCAGAATGCACAAATCAGAGGATTTAATTTGTGTTAAAAAAATTGAAAAAACTCAGAGTGCATAAATTGGACCATGTGAGTTGTTTGATTTTAAAATTTTGCTTAAGAAATCGCATGATCCGACTTGTGGTTGGGTAAATATGATTTTCGGAAGCTAAAAAACGGACCATCCGAGTTGTTTGTTGTTGTCAATTTTTTTATGAAATGGAATATCAAACGCAATTTGGACTATCCGTTTACTGATAGAGAACTCGCATGGTCCGAATTCTGTTCCACTGACACCACATGGCTGTGAAATACCTGTATTCCCCATATCCGAGTCCAACACTATTTTTACTTTCATATTCAAATTAAAAAGTGTACTTATGCACACATATATATTACATATATATTCTTAGGATATTTTTTAAGAAAATGTTTTTGAAAATTTTGATAATGATTTATTTGCCGTAACTATAACCTCTTTTTATTTATAATAATATCCTTAAGCCAATAATAGACCATAAGTTATTAAAATATGTGTAGTGTGATGTATAGATATTATTTAATAATTTATCCCATATTATCTTTTTAAAAAAATGATGGCTTTGTATAGTAGTGTCACAAGTAATCATCATAACTTAATAATTCAATTTACAAAAAGTAAAGGTATAATGATTTTGTTCTGTGAAATTTTTTTTTTAACTTGATTTTTCTCTTCTTCTTCATTTTTTGGTATATATGTATATTATTCAATAATTTTAGGGGCCTTATTAAAAAGACCCTTCACCAAACATTTAAAAAGTAAACAAAAAAGAAAAGGTTCGAATGCCTTTAAAACATATTCTTATATATATGTTAGTATATTCTCCCTCTTTTTCCTTCAATTTTGGTTCATGTACGTACCAAAACATAAATTAATTAATTAAAAAATGAAACCATTGATTAACTAGTTATAATTCATAAATTCAAACTAGAATACCATTTTTTATATTTTACTTTTAATATTAAGAGCTTATCGAGTTATCTTTTTTTAAAAGATCTTATAAAAAAATAAAAATAATTTTATGTTTGAATATCTCATACAAAAAGATCTTTTTATCTATTAATTATGTTTGGGTATAACAATATAAAAATATTTTTTTGTTTATTTATTACATAATAAACATCTTTTTTAAGAGAAAAAAATCTTTTAAAAAAAGATGTAAATTACAGTTTTTCAAAAAAAGATATTTTTTTTTTTTTTAGTGCTTTTACTTTTATTACTAAAAATTTGTCAAACACACAAAAAAAAATAAAAAAATCTTTTTTTATTAATTTTTTTTATCAAAATAATAACGTTCAAATAAACACTAAAAGTTTTAAT
>NC_029793.2:666246-668015 GCF_000816755.2 Arachis ipaensis | reverse complement strand
ATGTATCTGTTACTATTATTATATATTCATTACATTTAATATTATTTAATTATTCTAATAATTATTAAAAATAAAAAAAAGTTAAATTACTTTAAACTCTTTTTTTTGTGTCTTTTCAAACATTTTTGAAACATAGCAAAGTTAAATCCATTTATGGTGATGTTGAAGCAAAATAACAAAAATGTCCAAAAACGTAGATAGTAAGGTATTGTCCAAAGCTACGTCTTTCTACAAAATCATAAAGGTTTTAGAATTTGAAACCAAGAAAATGAGAATGGAGGCTGCGATAGGAAGCAAAAGAAATGGAAGTGGCACCAAACAATATGAGTGACGTGTCACGATGTTAAAGGACCGTAATAAATAAGTGAGCTACGAGGAACCACAGAATGAAATAGAGTGGTAATTAACCACACAATAAATAAAGTGGTGTAAGATTGGAAGGTGTTGATTCTTCAATGAAATTTAAGCCATGCATGTGTCACTCATGAAAACCATTTTGCGGTGGTTGATTCAATAAATGACTCATTTTTGGTGGAACAACATTTTGTTCTTTGTTTAGAGTAAAATTCAAAAACAATTTTTGACGATTACTTCAAAAGATAATGTGATTTTTGACAAAAAAAAAATTTTAATCCAGCTCTTGATAATTATTTCAAAAGAATAACAAGGTTTTTGTGCAAAAAAAAAATCAATATTATTTCTTTTAACATAAAAGCTAATCAGTCTCAAAAAAAAAATCAAAAGCTGAATTAAGTGTTTTTGTTTAGGATTTCGTTGTCCTTTCGAGATAATTATCAAGGGTCGGATAGATATTCACTATTTTGTTTATAGATAAACTTCATTCCAATAGTATTATAGATTTAGTTCATTTGTATCTTAAATTATATGTCAAGATTATAACATAAAAAAAATTTTATTGAAAGAATTATATTATTATATTTAATATTATAATTTTATAAAATGTATATTAAAAATAAATTAAATTTTATATATATATATATATATATATTAATAATTAATTTTAATATATATTTAATATTTTTTATAAAAATACAAAAAATTTAATTTTTTAATTAATTTATTTTATATTTATTAAAAGAATAAATTTTAAATTTTTATTAATAGTAATTTTAATATATGTGCCTTTAGGATTTGTTTGGTTAGTGTCTATGTCTATAAAAAACATGGACACAGTTACACACACGCCCCATGTTTGTTTCGTGAGATATAAAAATGCAGAGACACGATTACACATAGAGATACACAAAATACGTGTATTTTGTATTTTTCTAAAATAATGAGACACGATGAGACACAATTTAAAATTTATTTTTTGACAAATTTATTCTTAATATTTTTTTAAAATTCTAATTTTGTCCTTATTTATTTAACCTTTTTAATCTTCTTCTTTCATACTGCCTCAGCCTCCTTCTTCTTCTCCTTCACACGCTTTCATCTTTTACTGTTGCAATTTTTTTTTTCATCCTCCACTGCAGCTACTTTCCTCCTCCCTTGACCCTCGAATCTAGCCACAAAACTTCTTTTTTCTTGAATCGGACCTGCAAAACTTCTCTTGTCTCCGTACGTCTTTTTTGGCAGCCATAGATGTCTTCGTGTCGCTCCATTCTCGCCATTGCAGATTGTCGTTGCCACGGGTCTCATTGCGTCACCGCCATAGGTCTCATTACTTCACTATCCCCATTTTTCATATCTATTCCAGCTTCCTCTGTTTTTTTTTTTATCTGCAGTTTCTCATCACCTTTTTCTTT
>NC_029793.2:660475-666000 GCF_000816755.2 Arachis ipaensis | reverse complement strand
CAACACATCCCTCTCACTTTTATTTCTATTTATCTTTTAATTGCGTATCAGTTTTTAATTTTTAAAATATAATTATTGAAATTCTTCGTTCTATTTCAATTTTTAATTTGAATTGTTGAACTAATAATTAAATTTTTTTATGATATTGATTTGAATTGAGATTAAAAAATTAGCATTGGTGTTAGAAATAAGTGATAATGATAATGGCAATGATGATTATGTTTAAGATAAAATAGACATTTGAATTAGATAATTGTATCTTGTGTATCATCACCAAACATTATAATAAAATTTGTGTATATATGTGTCTATATCTACTTATGTATTTATGTTTATGTCTTTGTATCTAAAAGACATCAACTAAACACAGCCTTATAGCACAAGTTAATTAAATTATTAAAAAAATTATATCTAAAATTTGAATTTGAGGTCGTGACATTAAAAATATATATTGTCATACTTTTATTCAATGCAACCATATATTATATAGAAATGGGTAAATAGTTAAATTCGTCCCTAAAAGATTATTTGATTTTTAAATTGGTTTTTGAAAGATTTTTTTTAATCAAATTCGCTCTTCAAATATTTTAAATTAATCACATTAGTCCTTCAGTCATTTTTTTGTTGACGGCGCCAAAATTTGTTAATACGATACGTTAAGTGATATTACAACACACAAATAGGAGTCTTAATTGACTATTAATATGATAAGATCGAATCAAAACATAATTGAGAGGATAACTTGATGTATTAGAATTTCTCAATTTGAGATTTATTTGATCTAATTTCATAAACTTATCATATTAGCTACCAATTAGGACTACTAAGTGTATATTGTGGTGTCAATTAACGTGTCATATTAACAAATTTGGACGCTATTAGTAACGAAAGGACTACAATGACTAATTTAAAGTTTTTGGATGACAAATTTAATTAAAAAACATTTTCGAAAACAAATTTAAAAAATAAATAATTTTTTGGAGACTAATTTAACCATTTATCCTATAAAAATGTATGAATGAATGAATGACTTTTGAGGTGGACCTTAGTGGTGAAGTGCAACCATGGTTTTGAAAATCGAATCGGACCGACCAATCGAACCGGTTCAAATGGGAATTGGCGATACAAACGGTTCGGTCCGTTGTCTATAATCGCTGGAGGAAAAATCGTTTAAGAACTGCTAAATCGGCTGAGAACTGGACGGTTGGACCGAACCGGTAACCAGCTAGTTCGAATAAAACAACGCCGTTTTTTTATTTGTAAAAAAAAAAAAACAGAAGTAGATCCATTCGTGAACCAACCCCCCCTTCTTCCCCCAATCATTCACTCATTCGTCACTCCTTAGACTGGAGAACTCTGAAGCAAAGGGAACCCTAGCCCTTCATCGCCGTTGCCGTTCCCAGGTCTTCAGCGCTGTCGTTTCTTCCTCTTCTCCGTGTCTGGAACCCAATAGCTCAGCACATCGTCTTCATCTTTGCTGGCTTCTCGACATGGAACTCAAGTTAGTGGCTTCTCGTCTTCATCTTCACTGAATGTTCGGTCATCTTGTTGGTTTGAAGTTCTGAAATTGTTGTTCTTCGGTCTTCTTCTTCAATGTTTGTTCCATTTTTCTTCAATTCTTCTTTTTCGATCTTGGTTTGAAGTTTGGTTCTGAATGTTTTGTAAATTGCAATTACTCTGCTTGTTTCTTTGTTTCCCTCTCTTTCCACTATTGTTCTGGTTGAAACACTTAATTGTATGGTTCGGATTGCTCTGTTACTCTGTTAAATCATGAGTATTAAAAGAAATTTACTCTGTTATATATATCATTTGTATCAACCAGAACACCTAATACAGTAACACTTACTCTATTACTCTATTTTAGTGTTTTCTAATTGCTCGATAGTTCTGATAGTGTTTTACTGGTTTACCAGTTGCTGATGGCTCCTAATTTGTTTGTTGCAATATTGTTGAATGCTATTGGCAGAATTTAGATATGGTCTTGTTGACGATTTTTTATTTTTCATTGTGCTGTGGCTGTTTTTAATTTTGTATCTGTTTTATTAATTTCAGTTATGGATAATAGTATTAATCAAGAAGCTATTGCTTATAATAATGCATCTGTGAATAATAACTTGCCTGTAAATCCTCCTATTTCGAATGATGCTGGCATGCTGCTAATCCTAATCCCCCTAGTACTAACGATAATCAGTCACAAGGTTCTTCTAACTTACAAGGAAAAACATATTTAGTTTGAAAATATGTTGCTCTACAAATAGTGAATGAAAAATCACAATATCAATGTTTATTTTGTCTACAAGTTTTCAATGGAGGCGAAATTCACAGGATGAAGAAACATCTAGCAAAGATTACTAGAGATGTTAAAAAATGTCCTAAAATTTCTTATGATGTGGAAAAACAGATGGAAAATTTGTTGAAAGAAATTCAGACCAACAAAAACAAAAGAAAAGTAAGTTTTAGTGAATAGGGTGGTGATGAGGTAGAGGATGCAATTGATGAAGCAATAGCTCAAGAAGAACATCAGCGTACTTCGGGTTAACAAGTGGTTGGAGGCGATCCATAAAAGAAAGTCAAAGTCATTCCTCCTATGTTTGCACCAAGAACAACTCCAGGAGCTCAACCATGTCTTAAAAGTGTTTTACAAAACAAAGAGGCAATACACGAGGTTGATAAACGGTTTGCTCGGTGGCTTTTGGATTGTGAAATTTTATTTAATACTGTGATGTCACCATTTTTCCAAGATATGTTGGATGGTGTTGCTGGTATTGGACCTAGTTACAAGGGTCCTTCTTATGATAAGTTAAGGGTTCACTTGTTGGCTTATCTTAAAAGAGAATGGCAAATGCTAGTTGATAGTTATAGGTGTGCATAGAAAGAAACTAGAGGTACCCTCATGGCTAATGGTTGGACAGATCAAAGACAAAGAACATTAATCAATTTCCTGATGTATTATTCTAAAGGTTTGTGCTTTGTGAAATCAATAGATGCTTCCAGTATCCTAAAAAATGCTTCACACTTGTGTAATTTGTTTTCTAGGGTGATTGAATGAATTGGCCCTAATGATATTGTGAATGTAGTGACCGATAATACGGCCAATTATGTTGCTGCTGGTAGGCTTATCAATAAAAAAATGATAATATCTATTGGTCACCATGTGCTGCTCATTGCCTTAATCTTATTTTAAAAGATATAAGCATTATGGCGCATATTTCTAACCTTGCAACACGTGCTTCATATATCACAGTATTTGTGTACAATCATATGGTTTTTTATCTTGGCTAAGAAAAAGACTTGATTGGATAGAAATTGTACGTCCTAGTGCAACCTATTTTGCAACTGTGTTTATCACATTGAAGAGCATCTTTGACCGTAAAAATAATTTGCAAACATAGATTGTAGATTCATTTTTCACTGGTCACAAATTAGAAATGAGTGCTACTGGTAGAGCTGTGAGTGCTATTATTTTGGATTGTAAATTTTGGAATGATTGGTTTACTGCATGTAAACTTGTGGGCCCTCTGATTAAATTGCTGAGGCTTGTTGATGCTGATGACAAACCATCTTTGGGATATGTTCATGAAGGAATGCTAAGGGAAGAATATACAATTAAAGAGATGTTTAAGCAAAACAAGACTACATATCAGCCGTACACAGATATTATCAACTCAAGATGGGACATGCATTTGAAGAAAGATCTTCATGCGGCAGCTTACTTCCTGAATCCTTCATTCTTTTTTAATGAAAATTATAAAGAAGCACCTAATGTTATGCGAGGTTTGCTTGATCTTGTTACCTTGTATTGCAAGTGTAACAATTTAGATTCAGTTGAGGCAATAAAAGAAATACATTTATATAGAAATCGAAAAGAAAGCTTTGATAGACCAGAAGCTATTCGAGCTGCATCTAAACTTAAGCCTGGTAAGAATATTTGAATATTTGTTTAACTAATAGTAACTTGTTTTATGCTTATGTTTTTAATTGATAACTTCTAATATGTTATGTTTTTATGATTGGTAGATGAATGGTGGAGGTTATTCTGTAGCTCTGCTCCATGTTTACAAAAGATAGTTGTTCGCATTCTTAGTCAAGCATCTGCTTCTTCTGAGTGTGAGAGAAATTGGAGTCCTTTTTACCAGATTCATACAAAAAGAAGAAATAGATTGGAGCATGATAAACTGAATAACATTGTTTATGTTACTTATAATTTGCGTCTTAAATCCATGTAATATATGTTTCATGAAATATCATATTGTTTCATACGTAATCTTTATCATAACAAATTTGTAAATTATTAATTCTTCATATATTGTATTTAACATTTTAGGAAGGAAAAAAAAAGAAAGCAAAAGATACAATATGATCCAATTAATTATGAAAGCATCAGTCTAGTTGACTTTTGGGTGATTGAAGAGGTTGTAGAGAAAGAGCCTGATCTTCCTAGTAATGTGGATGACTTATTGCGTGAGTATAGTATTATAGTTTATTTTCTAATGATTTATAGAATGTTTTTAGTTTATAATATAATGATAACATGTGTATTTTATTAGGTGAAATTGATGCTGATTTATATCAAAGTGGCGGTGGTAGCAGTGGTCTTTATGCTGCATCGATCTTTTGATTCTTCTGCTCAAGAGGGTGAAAATGAATGTGAAGATGATCTCACCGAAGCAAATTTGCAATAAGTTCTTGCGGATTTTGATGATTGATAAATCATGATGTTGGGATTTAATATTTAGATATGCTTTTTTATTATTTAATTTTGAACTTGTATTTTGATAAAATTATATAAATTTTGTTGATGATATTTTATGTAGTGTTTTAAATTTCGAAGATATTTTAAGATTTATATTAAACTATAATTATATTTTAGGATATTTATTTATAATTTATTTATTATTCTATTTTAAAACAATTTTTTCGGTTAAATCACCACTTGAACCGATTAAACCAATAAATCAATAAACTATAACTAAAACAGTTTGATGACCAGTCCAATTTTTAGAAGCTTGAGTGCAACATAATACTAGTCATAGGTGGGGACAATTAAATTCTATAATACGATATGCTACTAATAATAATAATATATGTGTATGAATGACCTCATGTTTAGAGGCAGATCAATTATTGAAGCCACAAATTAAAACCATATATAGGCTTTTAGTTTTTTGGAGAAGGAAAATTCTCTAGTACTTCTTCCCTTTCATGATATCCCCGTGAACTTATTAGAATTTTTCATTTTCAGGTTAATAATTACTTGTTTTTTTTTTTTTTAAATAAGAATACAAACCAAACAAATTCTTAGTTTTTTGCAAATAAAAATCTCATTTATTTATGGATGTTATATGGCAGCAAGATCTACTTTATATTAGTATTTCAATTTATTGTGCGGTGAAAATTGATGTTCTAATATATATGTTTTGCATTCTCATATCAACATGCACGATGCTCTTTAAGTTTATTTGCTTGAAATATATTAGAGCTAGAGAACATTAGATATAAATAAGTTAAATATTATAATTATAGAG